>NC_142938.1:56371000-56466000 GCF_046866305.1 Octopus bimaculoides | reverse complement strand
TACGTTAACAAAATTTAATTAAACACAAAAAAAAACAAAAAAAACACACATGAACAAATAAATAAATAAAAACAAATACAAACGAACACGTATTAACAGAGAACAGAGGTGATACAGACACTCCCCATACACACATGCACTTACAAAAGACACAGACACATTGAAGGACACGCATGCGTAGACACATACAATAGGAATACAAAATACAAAATGGCTGATAGTTAGCAAGGTGAGACACACATAAGAAAGAAGGAAACAAAGGACCACTGATGAGGTCACAGAAGTGTAACGAAAGAACTCTGGCCGAAATAAGATTAAGATTAATGTAATATAAAGCTGAAGCAAATTAACACCAAATATACAGTGCGTGTGTTTTTATTGGCTAAACTGGCAATATGACCATCCCCAAGTACAACAACATATATATATATATATAAGAGAAAGAGAGAGACCCAATTTGGTCATGAATGACCATGTGATTGCACCTAAAATGTTCCTCTCCAAAACACAAGTCCAGGCAAGGTTGTTTGTGGAAGATAAGCAATCACCCATGCATACCAGTCTCCTCTCTCCACGTCACCAATGTTATCCAAGGGAAAGGCAATGGCCAATACAGCTTGGCACCAGCGATGTTGCAACTCATTTCTTCAACTGAGTGAACTGGAGCAACATGAAGTAAAGTATCTTACTCGTGAACACAACACACAGCCTGGTCTGAGAATCAAACTCACTACTTCATGATTGTCAGCTGGATGTTCTAACCACTGAGCCATGCATTCCACCTTTAATCTTCTCTGCACCATGATCTGAAATGTAAGATTTTTTTCTACACTGATGATGGAGGCTCAATTTAGCCAATGTTTATTTTCTTCCATTACTTACTGCATATTTTGATGAACTACATCTACCAACATTATGATGAATCTCCGAGCCCCCAGAAATGGCTGCTGGACTTACTTCCTCCCCTTTAATTTTCTGTCGCTTTTAGACTGTAAGTTTGATCTATGAATGTAGTAGCAAACGCACCCATCCTTTGGACAGTTTAAGTTACTTTAGTGGTATTTTTTCACCAAATAATTGAACTAGCAAGAAGGTTTATGAGTAGCACAGCAATCTATGTTTCCAATTAACCTAGGAACAGAAAACCAAATTGAAGGCTGGTTATTGTGGAGGTCGTTGCACTTTAATGATCATAGAACATGTAAGTTTGTGAGCGATGCAAAGTAGAGCTACTGAGGTGTTTTGGGAATAGATTACAGATAATGGCTACAAAATATAATTGTTTTACATGAAAGCAAAATTTCTTGTCAGAAACAGCCACATAAATGGTGTAAGGAAATTGAAGGAATACATTGAAACTTCCCCTCTATAGTAGGAGACACCTGCTTGTTGTGCTGCACAGTGGGACTGAACCCAAAACCATGTGCCGTGTGGTTGCAAAGCAAGCTTCTTAACCACACAGCTATACCTATGCCTGGCTAGGAATCTTTCATAGATTTTTTCATTTTTCTCTGGGATAATCAAAGTATAAAACTGAAATGAATTAGGTTTTTCTAAGTAAAACAAATTTTAAGACAGTTTTCTGTTAGTGTATAACTATTTTTTTGATAACTGTTTTAAATTTCGTCATTGTTTTTCTTTTTTTCAGATGTTGAATTTTCTGAACATATGTCAGAATGCTCCCAAAATATGGATTCTTCCAAAAGTAGCTGCAAGGTAAGTTTTATGAAATATATTGGAAAATTTTTAAAAGTTTTATCATCATTTAACATCTGTTTTCCATGCTATCTTGAATTGGACAGTTCAAACAGGAGTTGATGAACCAGAGGACTGCACCAAGTTCCAATGTTTGTTTTGGCATGGTTTCTATGATTGGATGCCCTTCCTATTGCCAACCACTTTACAGAGTGTACTGAGTGTTCTTTTTTTTTTTACATGGCAAATAGTGAATGACTTATAGTTTCTGAAATAAATTGCATAGTAATTTAACATTGTGATAAATTCCAACCCAAGATTACAATAGAAAACACTAACGCTGATATGACTGTGTTGCATATTTCATGGGATTTATAAGTTTTCTACAACATGTGACTCTGTTTGGTAGTCAGGTGATCACTACTATTTTAGATAGTGACTTGAATGGTCATTTGTCTTGAAGATTCCAATATTATGGTAAGATTACAATACGAACTATTCTATTACAACTTCACTAGTTATGATGGCTCACACTTGAAAGAAGTGCTTAAAATGTATTTTGGGTAGCTGCTGCTTTCAAGACAGTGCCTCAGCAAGACAACATTCCAATAACTGAAACAAATAGGATAAAAGTAGATTCTAGAATGAAGAAAAAGACTATATTTTTTGCCATTTATTGTACAAATTTCCAGTCATAAATCAATCTTCTCTTTCAGTTAATCAATATATGTTAATACCTATCTTCAAAGATATTTACTATATTTTCTGTAACCATTCACATCCTAATAGGATTAAGTTTACCTTTCAAACATTTTGGATCAATAGAATATGTCGCATATACATGTTACATTTTATCTTTAACTTGTTTCAGTTATCAGACTGGGGCACCGCCTTGAAGAATTTTAATCAAACAAATAGACCCCAGTACTACATTTTTATTTTAAGCCTGGTACTTATTCTATCGGCAAGAAAAGAATAATTTTATACATACATATACACATACGCACATATGCAAGAATAAACACAGTGATCAGATAAAGTTTTTATTTGAATTCAATCTAAAAATGAAAGGAAAAGATACAACATTGATATGGTTGTGTTGCATGCTTCATATGATTTATGTATATGCTTATTTGATAACATACTCAACATAAGGGTTAAGGGTCAGATGATCAGTATTATATAACATGGCTACTGGTTCAATGGGAGAAATTTGTTATTGAGTTGAAGAAATCTTTTTGAAGTACAGAGCCTCTTGCAACTATGGCTTTGTTCTGGATAAATACTTCACTGCGGGACTACAATATTGGACTTTAAATAAGTATATTTCAGAAACATATAATACCTGCTCATGGCACTGCGTGATGGAATGTAACCTGGGACCATGTGGTTACAATACCAACTTCTTAATTATACAACCCTGTCCTATTTGTGAGGTTTAATAATTCAGAATAGTCATTTAAAAAAAAAAAATCATTGAAGACATTTTTGAAGTACTTTCTTTTATTTGATGGCTTACAAGATTCCCTTTTCTCCCAAAATAATGTCTCAAAAAATCACCTCAGGTCCTATACAGAGTTAGACTTACATTACATGCATTAAAACCGTTTTTCTCCTGAATATGTACTGCTGAAATTGGGGTGCGTCTAATATACTCATTTGTCTTTTATGCCACTAAATATGGTGAATGAAACGTAAATTGCAGGTTTTAAATGATATCTATTTATTCCACAGATGTGCTCTACCATGGTTAAATCCTTTGATGATGTCTAATGTGAAATCAGAAATATCCTCATTTCTTTAAGATTATTATTTACATTAAGCATCAGATGGTATCTATATACACACCAGTTATTGTTTTGCGGTAAACAAAGACTACCATTCATTATGAAATATAAAAAGATTGGTTCTGTTGTTCATTTTCCAAATTAAAAAATCAGAATATTTGGGTATTATTTTTTTCTTTACAAAAACAAAGTAAATATCACTGCTTAATTAGTAAAATTTTATTATCTTGCAAGGACAAGAATGAAATATTATTGTCAGACATTTGATGAAAAACTGTAATATTGTTTGAAACTGTGTTTATATCTGAATTTACCAATTTGTTGTTGACAGATTCTTTGCCAATAAATACTTTCTTCAGAAAATATTTGTTGTTCAATTTATTCCATTCCAAAATACAGATTTTCATTAAAATATATGATTTTGTGTAATTAATGTTTTAAATCATTGAGTTCTGTTGACCAGATATGCAACTAATTATTGTAAGAGATATATAATCGATTGAATCCTTAGGGCTGGCCAGATTGGAGCAATATCGAGTATAACCAGCTGAAATTGCAAAGATAATCTGGATCTTGACTGATGAAAGAAAACTCTGAATGACCTGTCCTTGTTTTCTTTGTATCGTCTATCTGAATGTTTTGTATTCCCTTTCTTGTATCACCTAACTGTCTGAATGTTTTGCGTTCTTGTCCCATTTTGTATTTATATATATATATATATATATATATATATATATATATATATATTAGGTTATTTCACATGAAATGTCACATTTTTTAATTACTTGTTATTTCAGTCATTTAAAAACTCAATTATGGTATACAAAATTCATACCCACAGACTTTATGAAAATGATAACAAACAATGTTGAGTGATTTTCTCATATGAGTACAAACTGGATTATTCTGCCACAGAATCTCTACGGAATATCAAGTGAGCCTTTGGTAATGGTTTTGTTGACATCAGAACTGTTCAGAGATGGTTCCAAAGCTCTCATTCAAGAAATGATAGCCTTGAAAATAAACCAAGGGGTAGGCCAAAATCAGTTATTGGGCATGATGGATTAAATGTTTCATGAACAAAATCTGAGAATAAAGGTTCGGAAACTTTCATCAGAACTCCAAATATCTCGCACAACTGTCTTTGGACACCTGTAAAAAATTGGGAAAGTCAGGAAAATGGATAGGTTTGTTCCACATCAACTGAACGAGATTCAAAAAAACAGAGGCTGCGAAGTGTGCTCCTTATTGCTTTCTTGACAGGAAAATGACGATTTTTGCATCAAATCATTACTTGTGATGAGAAATGGATACTCTTTGACAACAGCAGGAAACTCTGCAGAAGACCATCGTATCCACTTTACGTGCTGTAGGAATTCAAATTCAATACGTGAAGTGTGTAAAATTCATTTTTTTTTTACGAATTGTATTTAGTTATACAAATTATATTTAAGTGAAATTACTTTGTGGAGAGCTGCTAAATACTGAAAGAGGAATTCATTCAATGCATTCACAGAAACTGTCAAATATTATGAGTGCTGTTGTTTTATGGTTAAATAACAGTAACAAATGCACATTCCAAATTTTCTGTAAATAATAATCATGTTCGTTGTCTCATTTTAAACTTTTGTTTTGCCCCAAATGCACCTGGTAATAAGCTGTCTTAATATTTGATAACTGAAGGTAAGTATACTTCTGAAATCTTATTCAAACTAAAACATGTTATTTTGATTTGATGAAAGGTGTTCATGACTTTTGATAATTGCATATATTACGCTGTTCTAAGGCAGCAAGCTGGTAAAATTGTTAGCGTGCCAGGCAAAATGCTTAGTGACATTTTGTTGGTCGTTATGTTCTGAGTTCAAATTCTACTGAGGTCAACTTTGTCTTTCATCCTTTTGGTGTTGATAAAATAAGTACCAGTGAAGCTCTGGGATCAATGTAATTGACTTATCCCCTGGTGCCAAAATTTGAAACCAATATGTTGCACCATTTTGTGATAATATGAAGCTTTATATCATTTCATATTATTCTTGAGACTAAAAAGACAAAAGTTGCGTGTATTGTATCTATATCAATTTTTACTTTCTTTCTTTTTATCTGTCTATATATCATCAACATTTAACATATGTTTTCCATGCTGGCATTGGTTGGACAGTTCAGCAGGAAATGGCAAGGCAAGAGGCTGCACCAGATTCCATAGTCTGCTTTGGCTTGGTTTCTATAGCTGGAAACCCTTCCTAACACCAACCACTTTACAATATACTGGGTGCTTTTTATGTGGTACAATCACCAGTGCTTTTTAATTGGAACTATCACCCACACCAATGCTTTTTATATGACAACTTGGTTTTAGGATCTCAATTCTGTTGTGATGGGTGAGTCTTCAATATATATGTTGATGTATATATTTTTATTTTTTGTGGCACTCCGTCAGTTACAATGATGAGGGTTACAGTTAATCCGATCAACAGAACAGCCTGCTTATGAAATTAATGTGCAAGTGGCTGAGCACTCCACAAGCATGTGTACCCTTAACGTAGTTCTCGGGGAGATTCAGCGTGACACAGAGTGTGACAAGACTGGCCCTTTGAATTACAGGCACAACAGAAACAGAAAGAAAGAGTGAGAGAAAGTCATGGTGAAAGAGTACAGCAGGGTTCGCCATCATCCCCTGCCAGAACCTCGTGGAGCTTTAGGTGTTTCCGCTCAATAAATGCTCACAATGTCCAGTCTTGGAATTGAAACTGCAATCCTACAACTGCAAGTCCGGTGCCCTAACCACTGGGCCATTGTGCCTCCACATATTTTGATTAATATTTAGCAGAAGCAACAGAGTAACTCAAGGGTCAAGAGTTTCGTGTGTTGGCACTCATCAACATTGATAAAAGCCAACACATGAAACTCTTGGCCCTTCTGCTAAATCATCATCATCATCATCATTATTTAAAGTCCGTTGTCCATGCTGGCATGGGTTGGATGGTTTGACTAGGACTGGCAAGCTGGGGAGCTGCACCAGACTCCAGTCTGATTTGGCATGATTTTTATGGCTGGATGCCCTTCCTAACGCCAACCACTCTGAGAGTGTAATGGGTGCTTTTACCTCTCACCGGCATGGGTGCCATTTGTGTGACACTGAGATTTTGCTTGTCTTGATAGGTCTTCTTCTCAAGCTTGACATGATGCCAAAGGTTTTGGTTATTGTCCAACACTCGAAAAGAGCTCAACCACATACATATACTCATATTTTGAGTTCTATTTTTCTTGTTTGCATCACCATAACCATTTATGTATATGTGAATGCATTTATATAAGAGTGGCTGTTAAGTTAATGACGTGCAAAATGTATATGCATGAATGTAGAATATATTTGCATGTGCTATATATATATATATTGGAAAATTCACAAACACACACACATATCTATATAATAATCTGCTTGTTTGTTTGCTTCTAGTACATTAGTTAGTTAGAGAGGTGGAGGTTGAGGAAGAGTGAATGAGAGAGAGTGGGGGAGGGAGGAGTGAAGAAAGAAGAGCAGGAGAAGTAGAGAAAGGTGATGGATATTAATACACTTAGGCCAACGTGGTCAGCTGAAGGCAGAAGCAAAGAACGAGTGAAATAGAGGGAGGGAGAGAGAAGCGTGGGAAAGGAAACTTATTACGTGGTTAAAAAGTTAGCTGAGGGGAAAAGTAGATAGAGAGAGGTGGACAGGGGAGACAGTTACATTGACAGAGAAAGAGAGATAGTGGAGGTGGTTGAGAGAGAGGGATAGAGAAAGAGATAACGGTGGTGGTGGTGTGTTGATATTGAAAGCCATTTTTTTCTATTGAACTAATTTTTTTATAACTGCTATCGCATACACATAGGTGCAATTATTTATCATTTGCTCACTTAAAAAACTCGTATTTGTTTATAAGGTTTAATTTAACCTAAACTCTGGATTCACAAAAAACATGGTTGCAAGCTGCCCTAGAAAGGATGTGCAGATATAGAGCACAGGCCAGAGAGGATCAATGAGAAGATATAACAAAAAGAAGAAAAAGACAACCCCGACATGAGGAAATGAATGTAGATGAACATCAAGAATATTTGAAGAAAGCTAAACTTTGAATGCTATAAAAAGGCAAATCATCCTTTCTTTCTTAAATTGGTCCTCTTAATTTTTCCATTCCATAGAATTTCCACGGGGCCTACTAGTGTGTATATATTTACATGCATATATATGTGGGTATATCCATATATATACACACATATATTGTGTGTGTGTGTGTGTAAACATAACGAAGTGTTCACAACTGGAAATCTCTTGATAAGTGTTCATCTAGATCCAACGAACAACAATCATACAAGTTCTTGGAATTTGTATCTAGAATCCTGTTTAATTAAATAAAGCAATGTGGGTTTACAGTTTGAACTGAAAAATTTAAGGAAAATTTTTTTGACAAATTTATTTATCAAAGCTAATAATCTTGGCAGGAACTGAGAGTTTCTACTGTGTAGCTTATAATGAGGCTAGTGTCTCAGAACAAGGCTAGTGTATCAAAGTAAGGCTAGATGCCTCATTGATATATTTGTCTGCTGTGCAGGTCGACTCACATATTTCCTTAGCTAGAAATAGACTCCAACACATCTTAGACCGGTATAACAAAACCAATGAAAAACATAATGAAGGGGAGACAGTCCAACTCAGTTCATCTGTTACCAAAGGCCTACTAAAACTGAAACAGCAAATTAGGAATAGGGAATTAGTGTGCCTCCCTGCCGGCAAGTATGGAAGGCTGGTGATAGACAGCCCACAGAACTATGTCAAGATCATGTGACAACACATCAGTAGCATGAGAGAAATTGCACCACAGGAACATGAAAGTGTGGAAAAACTTCTCAATGCACACATGGGAATGTGGTGCAACATACTCCAACCCAAGAAATGGACTGCACAAAATTTTCAAGCATTCAACAATCATATTTCTATGGGTTACTCAAAGACCATAGACCCTATATAAGTCCTGTTACGGGGCTCCCAACCTGACCAGTTTGCAGAGCGAATATCTCCAGCAATTACAAGCTATCCTACTTCCTTTCACAGGTGTTATGGGCACTCACTGAAATGTCCCTGGATGTCTGTGTGAGCACAGAGGATCTCCTCAGTAGAATCAGTAGTTGCAACCACTCCAACGACCTCACAGGTTGTGTAGTGGGTAGTATGGATGTAGTATCACTCTACCCATCTATAGACCTAAATTTTGCTGTAGAAAAATGTATTGAGATTACCTGTGAGAGTGATGTAGAGTTCTGTAAAGTCAACATGAGGGAACTGGGCCTCCTCCTTGAATTAAGCTATGACTGTAACTATCTAGACAAACATGACCTTAGTAGATTCTGCCCCACCAGGTCACAGAGGGGAAGAAAAGGCACCACAGAGCACTGGAGTGGCTGGACCATACAGACATAGGACCCTGAGAACAACAGTCAGGTGAAAAGAATGACTGCACATGCAATAGGGGCTAGCATAAGAACCACCTCGAAGAATCACACAGTAAACTCTAACAGGAAACTATATATGCAGGTTCAAGGTGCAGCCATTGCTGTTGGTGTGGCTGGAGATGTGGTTATTCTTTTCATGATCTGATGGGACAGAAAACTTGAACAATCCTTAGTTGAACAATCCACAACTGTTTTGCTTTACTGTAGGTATGTAGATAACATTAATATTCTAGTTAGGACAAACTCTAGTAACTATGGTGTAGAAACTGAGAGGAGCATAATGGAGAGAATCCAGCACATAGCTAACTCCATCCACCAAAGTATCAAGGTAACTATAGATTACCCCCACTAGGCACCTTAACAATATACTCCCTGTCCTTGATACTGAACTTTGGTTAGAGACTGTGAATAACAGAGTGCAGCTCCTACACTTCTATTACAGGAAACCCATAGCTTCTAAATATGTTGTTCACAAGAACTCAGCTTTGTCACACAATATAAAAATCAACATACTGATAGCAGACTTAGTTAGGATAATGAACAACATCTCCCCACTATGCGAACCTTATGAAACAAAGAAACATGTACAGAACTTCATGCCCTGTATGCAATTCTCTGGATATGACCAGAAAGATAGGGTTCAGGTATACAGGGGAGCTAGAAAGAAGTTAGATAGCATTATATATAATGAAACCAGTGGTACCTGCCCTAGGTACAGAAGTAAAGACTGGAATAGGATACAGAGAGTTTGTAACAAAGCAAACAAAGAATACATGGTGCAAAGTCAACAAATATCAAGGAATGATGTTTGTAGAGGTCACAGCCCATGGAGAACTAGCCTGTAGATTTAGGAAAGCTCTGAAGGAGGCCAAACTCAACATTATGACTGTTGAAAAGCCAGGGAGCTCCATAAGATCACAATTATGTAGGATGTATCCCTTTGAGAATACAATATGCATCAATGAGAACTGCATGGTCTGTGAGATTAACTCAAGCATTAACTGTAGAACTAGAAATGTATTCTGCAGCATAAGGTGCATAGAGGGTGCTTGTAAAGACAAGAACATGACATACATTGGTGAGACATGTAGAAGCATTGCGGACAGATTAAGTGAACATTTGAGACAATATGACGGCATAAAAGAATCCTCCATACTCTATTGACAGGCCAAAGACCAATATGGAGGCACACTGGGTCGACTCGACATCCAGATTTTATCCAAGCATCTGAAGGACCCAACACTCAGACAAATACAGGAGTACATCCTCATAAATGAAACATCCCCAGTACTAAATAGGAGATATACGTAGAAGGTAGTGATACCCCAATACCTACAGTTCATACATACACAGGTAAATTTGTTAGTAGGCTGTCATCTAGACATATATATATATATATGTAAGTAGGCAAATGGATATTTAAGTAAACAGATAGATAAGTAGACATTTAAATATAAGAGAACATTATTATTCCTAAAAATAATAAAATAATAATGCTAGTGGCTGCGAGCATAAAAGCCACATAGGCAAAATTAATAATTATATATAAGCAGGCACATCGCGTAACTTTTAGAGATCTCCTGCAACTTTTTGTTTCAAGGCCCCATCCCTTCAATAAAAATTCATAATCAATGCACCTTTTATTCATAGATATATTTGTCTGAAGTTCAGTATTTCATGTTATCTTAAAGAACATATTTAGGTAGGGATGTTCATGGTACAATGCAATATTTTTACCAGAACTTTTGCAGGTACAATGTATTACCATTTTATTTCTTGAAATTTTCAATTAACGTAGAGGTCGACTTTGCCTTTTGGGGTCGATTAAATAAGTTCCAGTTACACACTGGGGTCGATGTAATTGACTTAATCCCTTTGTCTGTCCTTTTTTGTCCCCTCTATGTTTAGCCTCCTGTGGGCAATAAAGAAATAAGTTTAATTCTTGTTCAACATCTTAACCAGAGTAAATAGATGACTTTAATCTTCACATGGGGCCCCCCAACTGCATAGGCCCCCCGCGATCGCAGGGGTTGCAGAGGCTTAGCGACGGCCCTATATATAAGATATATTAATATATACTTGGGTACTACATAAGCACCTTATATATAATTAAGTAGATAGATAGGTACATAGGTAATACAAACAAGCACACACACACACACACACACACGCACAAAAGAAGACTGAAGCACATGACCACACACACACACACATAAGGACACATATGGAGACGCACTTACATAGTCACACAAACCCATACACATAGACACACTCAAACATGCACACACAAGGAGACAGAGGTACACACATACAAACATGAACACACAAACTCATGAATACGCAGAATACATGCATACAAACGTACACACACGCATACACATATATATGCATACACACACATACATATGTACATACATGCATACATACATACATGTGTATGCACATACATACTGACACGCACGCGCGTACAGACAAAAATACAAATAGAACGCAATTCCGATAACAGAATCAACGACTATTGAAGAAATTGCAAGAAGCTATGAAAATTTTAGTAAAAAATAAGTAAATGAGTGGAAATCGAACCGGTGTGTGTGTTAATTAATAAGGCATCAAAACAGAATGACTCTCCCCAGACACAATAAAATATACTCCGACACACGAATTCACATAAAGAATCTTGCAAATCAAATACAAAAACGAAATATATATATATATGTCTTCAGTAAGTCATAAATCCCAAAGAGAAGTACATTCTAAGTTATTGAGCAGTAGCGTAATCAGATAAAGAGTGATGGACGGTCTATGGGGGTTACCCTGGGTTTCACACCCATAAAGCACATGTGTATAGACATGTGGCTATATACACGCACACACACACACACACATGCGTACGTACACACACACATATACAGGGTTATTCAAAAAGAATGAACCGGTTTCATTACACAATATTTTAATAAGGAAAAAGCGGTCACGCTCCAGTGTTTGACCCGAGCAAATATATATATATATATATATATATAAAATATATAGTTTTAGGGAAAATAACCAAGTTTCAAGAACTCATCGATGAAAATCCACTATCACATATAGAAAAATTAATAATTAAAAGCACAATAAATGAGTATAATATAAAGTAAAGTAAATATCATAAGATAAATATAATAAAAAGATTACACGTGTTTCATAACTAATTTTCAAATAGAAAAGAAATTTAAATCGATTAAAATCAATTGAAATTATCGAAAATAAATTCTATTCAAAAATATAGCTACTCGTCAGATCGTAAGTAGAACAATAATTAGATATATATATCTCTCAACCAACAATAAGTACCAAATGAATTAATATGAAATACTTATTATATAAAGATAGAAAAATTATTAAAAATATCATAATATCAAAATAATAAACATTCAATAATCATCCCTTCATCCATTATAATAACATGTATATTATATACAAAAAACATCTTACATAAATTATCATTGTTTTAAATTATCATTGTTTTAAATACAATTTGAACGAATTTTAAGTTTAAAATAATAATGAAGATAAAATTAGTACATATTTAACCGGTGTAATAGTTAAAGCTATACTATTTAAAGCTAAAGACGTTTATTTAATTATCATTAAAAATCAATTGAATAATAGAAAAATACAAGATTATTTATTTCTACAAACGTAATAATAAAAAAAATATGAATGAAAAAATTATGAATGGAAAAATTATGAATGAAAAAATTAGGAAAGAAAAAATTATTAAGAATAAAATATTAAACTTTATATATATATACAAAGTTTTAATTTTAAAAAATCTTTAACGATATTATAAACTATAAAGATTAATTATTAATCAAATATTATTAATCAAAAATAATCGAAAATATATCAACACTATTCAAATCGAAGTTCTAATATTATGTTGAAATGAAACTATAACTTCTAAATAATTTAGTGTTAAATAAGTTATCTATTAAAAATAATCTATAAAGAACCAAATGAATAATATAAAAAACAAGAATACATATTATTTTCAAATAGTAGAAAATCTTTAGCAAAGTAAAAAACAGTACTTATCCAAATTTTTCCGTAATTCAAACTGAAAACTAAGACGTTATTTAATAGCTATAGCGTTTTAAGCAAGAGGTCGCGCGAAAATACTACGTTAAAATAGAAAATAGAATACGAAAGCATGAATGAAATAATAATACTTAAATAAATGAATGAAAAATTTAAAATTTATATAACTAACAACATAAAAAGAACAAAAAACTATAGTTATCTTATAAAACATATTAATAAATATTAAATTCTAATATATAATAAATAAATAATAATACTAATAGTCGTAAATTAAATAATATTATGAAATAAATTAAAATACTACTATTGATTTAGTCTTATAAAAATCGTAGTGTCATTGTAATATAAAACCTTAAACTTACTAAAATATTAACCTACCAATAAAAACAAAATATAACTACTAGAATAATTAAATAGATACCCCAACACACACTCTAATACATACATACATATATATATATACATACATATATATATATATATATATATATATATATATATATATATATATATATATATATATATATATATATATATATATATACACTTACATACATATACAAATGTACATACTTATATATAAAACATATAAACACATATACATACGAATATACAAAATAATATACGTATACACACACAACATACACACATATATACACATAAACACTAATAAAAGCATATACATAAATAAAAACATACATACACATATATACATAAATACACATATATATACATACATAATAACACATATAGACCGAAACATACACACTACCATATATATATATATACATAAATATATATCTACACATACACACATGTACCTACCTAAACATACATATAAAAACAAATACACTCATACACACATATAATAAATAAAGAATAGTATATATAAATACACACTCACCCTCCCATCCTCTCAAATATACATACTATATAGATACACATATACATACATATATACATACATATAAAAATACAAATATAAAATATACACACATATATACACAGAAAAAACATGCATATACATACATATATATATATATATATATATATATATATATATATATATATATATATATATATATACATATACATAAATATATATATATACACTTATATATATATACTTACTAATTTATATAGACAAATTACACACACTCACATATATACTTATACCCATATATATACATATATATGCACATTTACATAAGTACATACATAAATATACATATACACAAAAATACTCATAACTATATATATAAAAAATATACACACAAATAAAAAATTCACTCAAATAAATATATAAATAAGGAATATTCTAAAACAAAACTACTCACTCACACACACAATATATATAAATATACATCTATACTCACAAATATATATCTTTATACATACATGTAAATACAAATATACACTCAATATACACAAACATATATAAAAAAAACAACACATATATATATACACTTAAACCTATATAAATACATACGTAAACATATATACATACACCTAAAAATATACATACATACTAACGCATATAGACTAAAACACACACACTCATATATATATATACATATACATGCATATACACATACCCATATAAACAAAATAAATAAAAAATCATTAGCTAAAGTTTTTATATAAATAAAGTAGTTTATGTCTACATTTTATTTTTCGTTCATCAAAAGAATTAAGTAAATTATTATCCTTATGAAATAATATCTCTTTAAATTCATTATTACATAAATTACAAAAGTTATTACCTATATGATAGGATTTAGCTTTACAAACTATCTCCCATTTTAAAATATAGTTAATATTTTTAGCTTTAAGTTCCCAAATATATTTACTGAGGCCAGTAGAATTAATCAAATTTCTATTCTTAAATGAGTGCATATGTTGAGCTACTCTTGATTTAATTTTATTAGAAGTCGAACCTATATAAATCTTATTTAAATTATAACCATTATGTTTATTTTCATTCAATAATTTCACTATACATTTATACACTACATCTTTCAAATTACATTTAGTTTTATCTAAACATGTACAATTAATTATATCCTGGTCAACATTATTATTATTAAAATTAATATTAGAATAATTATTAAATTTAAATTTATAGTACTTATTTAACTTAAATTTATTAAAAGAAGAGATAATATTAGCAACATTATTAGTAGTAGAATAACCTACACCAAAATTATTTTTAGAAAAAATATAATGATATTTTTTATTATCTCTAAGGAATAAATCAATAACTTTTAAAACTTCATTAATAATGTTAGTTTTAACTTGAATGCCATATGGAATAATTAGCCAGAGTTTGTTCTTATTATAGATATTATTGAATTTATTATTAGTATTATTAAATTTATTATTATCATTAAAAAAATATTTAAAATTGTTTCCATTAAAATTAAGTTTGTGTTTAGGTAATTTATTATTATAATACCAATTATTCTTATTATTATCTAAGAAGACATTATCATGATTATAAAAGTTATGTTTATTAAAAAGGTCATTATTATTATAATTATTACTACAATTATAAAAATATTTCGGATTATTAAAAAATTTTATATTATTAGTATATCCCGCTTCTTGCAGGGCTTTATTATAATAAGGTGCATGTTTTTCAAAAATCTCTATATTAGAAGATAGTAAAGATATTCTCTTACCTATAGTAAATGTTAAGGATTTTTTAATTGAGGGTGGGTGATTGCTTTTAGCATGAATGTATTTAATATTTTCATTAATCTTATGGTAAGGTTGGGTATTACCAGTAGATAAATTAAAATTAGCATCTAAATAATTAATGTTATAATACTCATTATAAATAGTAGTCTTTAAACCATTTCTTTAAAAAAAACTATATATTCTCTTCTTATAAAATTCTAGTTGTCTATTAGTGCAATTTTTAGTAAGTAATAAAAGGTCATCCCTATATAAACCACCCTCCAATTTTAAGTTTTCAAGTTCAAGTTCAGATAATAAATATATACCTATTAAATCAGTTACCTGTGCTGAATCAGGCGCCCCCATTGGTATATTGAAATAATCTCTGGTATATTTTCTAGCCCACAATTTATTATCATATTTAATCAATGATTTCCTAGCCATTTTAACTACATTTACTTCATCGTAAGTCATACCTACTTTCTTCATAGCAAAAATTAGGGCCTTATTTAGTACAATTTCATTTATGGAAGAATAATAATTTTCAATATCAATTTGAATAAATTTATACCTATTTTTATCATTAATACTATTAAACCAATTTAAAGTATCTACTGTGGAATTCCATAATTTAAGATAATTAATTCCATTTAATTTGTTAATATATTTATCTAAAATTATTTTACTTAATTTACTTAGATCTGACTTACAAAGACAAATAAGCCTAAATTTAGGGTCAGAATAAAAATTATCTTTATGGTCTTTTAAAGTAACTCTAGGGTGCATCGGTACATAAGGTTCTGTCTTACTATCAAGTTCGTATTTAAACATTATTAATTTAGAGGCCTTATTAATCAAATTTAAAGTATTTTCTGGAACTATCTTATATTTTTTATTAATTTCTTTCTCTAATAAATAATCATATAGTTTTACATCTAGTTTATATAAGTTCCTAGTTTTATCAGATTGTACAATAATACCATCCATATTTCTAAATTGTTTAATTTTAATGGCTAAATTTTTTAAATAATCATTATGTCTATTTGGATATTTATGAAATTTAATATTTTTCACTACTTTCCAAATACTATCCTCTGAAATCTGTAAATCCCTATTATACGGTGGTTCTTTTCTGGATTTAAATTTAGAATTAATGTAATTTAAATTATCTACATCATGAACATTAGTAATATTATGAATATTATTAAAATAAGCTTTCCATTTCATTCTAGTAATAAATTCTTTAATATTATTAATAAGTTTCAAAATATATTCCTTTCTAGATGGGATGGGGATATCCTTCAAAGATGAATTCCAAAACAGTGGCTCAATCCTACCTGTAAATTCCATAATCAACGAAAAATTGAAAGTTAAATACAAACAACAAACGTTAATTATAAATTAGAAAATTATAATAATACTAGGGACAAAATTACAGGTAAAAACTCAATTAAAATCAATTTATAAAAAATTAAAATTAAATTGAGCTTTATAGATAAAATATATAGTTTTAGGGAAAATAACCAAGTTTCAAGAACTCATCGATGAAAATCCACTATCACATATAGAAAAATTAATAATTAAAAGCACAATAAATGAGTATAATATAAAGTAAAGTAAATATCATAAGATAAATATAATAAAAAGATTACACGTGTTTCATAACTAATTTTCAAATAGAAAAGAAATTTAATTGAGTTTTTACCTGTAATTTTGGATTTTGTCCCTAATATTATTATATATATATATATATATATATATATATATATATATATATATATAAACAATTGCAGCGTGGAAGGTGTTTATAAGCCATTTAAAATAACACACAAAAGCCGTCAGATTCACTTCAACATTTAAATTTAACAAATTAAATTTAAATGTTGAAGTGAATCTACGCTGCAATTGTTTTCGTTCCAGCACACGATGTCAGATCAGGTCACTTGCTATGCAAGTACATCTCCGTAATATATATATATATATATATATATATATATATATATATATATATATATATATATATATATATAGTGCAATAGGTGTAAAACATGTAGTAAACGAATATGAAAAGAAAAAAGTGCGCGCTGGCGAACGGGAGGCGGGGGAGAAGATTCGGAAAATTCACATCGGGAATGTTCCGAGTCCTCTCACCACTTCTCCGTTCGTCGGCGCAATTTTTTTCTTCATATTCGTTTACTACACATTATTTTACACCTAGTACACTTTTATTTTTTCAATTTTTGTGACGTGGGGGGTCGGGGTGGGCTCGGATAATTCACACGATCCAGTAACCCCACTTCGACACCCGGTCACAAAAATGAAAAAAAAAAGTGTATTAGGTGTAAAATAACATGTAGTAAATGATATGGAAAAAAAAAATGCGCGCTGGCGAACGGAGGGCGGGGGAGAGGACTCGGAAAATTCACACGATCCGAAAACTCAACGTTAACATCTTGTCACAAAAATGAAAAAAATTTAGTGTAATAGGTTTTACACTTATTACACTATTTTTTTTTGTTTTTCATTTTTGTGACCGGGTGTCGAAGTGGGGTTACTGGATCGTGTGAATTATCCGAGTCCGCACCCGACCCCCCACGTCACAAAAATTGAAAAAATAAAAGTGTACTAGGTGTAAAATAATGTGTACTAAACGAATATGAACGGGGAAGTGGTGAGAGGACTCGGAACATTCCCGATGTGAATTTTCCGAGTCTTCTTCCCCGCCCCGCCCCGCCCCCCGTTCGCTAGCACGAATTTTTTTTTTTCATATTCGTTTACATGTTGTTTTATACCTATTGCACTATACTCTTTTTTTTTTTTTGCTCGGGTCAAACACTGGAGTTTGACCGAAAAAGCAACAGAAAACTCCGGCTTGTTTACTCATAATCAAACTTTTATTTCCTGTCTTACAAGTGTTCAATGTGGCCACCACCTGCAGCACGGACAACATCAATGCGATAAGAGAATTCCTCCTAGACGCGTATCAGCATATCACGGTCCACTGAATACTTCTTTGGCTGTCTGGTTGAATGCTTTATCGAAGTTTTTCCATTTCTCTTCTGAGTCAATATCTTCTGGAATCGCCTCAAGCAAAGCAATTTTATTCTTTAGTTCCATAATGAATTTGCTTTTGATATGCTGATACACGTCTGGGAGGAATTCTCTTGTCGCATTGATGCTGCCCATGCTACAGGTGGTGGCCACATTGAACATTTGTAAAACGGAATAAAAGTTAATTGTGAGCAAATACTTGTAACATATATACATAAAGTCACATGTATTTACTCACAATCAACTTCTATTCCCTTTTAGATATATGTGTGTGTGAGCGTGTATATATTTATATGTGTGTATAATGCTTAAATACGTCAGACTGAAGAAACAAGCTGTTCGGTTGTTAAGGGCGATCAATGCGAACGGGATAGAAACGTGGTGATGAATAACCGGAACCGGAAATGTGGTGATATTTGTTTTGAAAATGGACGTCGTCAGTGTTTCTTCTCCTGTGACACGTAACGACGGCAGTAGACGTGGAACTATCACAACAAAGGTACCAGTCATAGCACTCACTCATTACATTCATTTATTTTTAACTCACTTATTACATTCTACGTTTTGTATCATCTTTCTTTTAAATAACATCTCTACTTTCTTTTCAATATAACATCTCTACTTTCTTTTCCCAACCATTGATCTATCTTTTGACGTATTCTTGTTGATATCAGCCTTTCTTTTAACTCAGATTACCTGAAAGCATACTAAACACGTTACAGATGTTATTTTAATTACAAATGGTCTAAATAATTAGTTTTTAAGTGATTGTGAAACGTATAAAATTCTTTGTGTTAAATTTATTGGCCCTGTGTTTACTTTTAGGGTATTAATGCATATTTTCAAACATCAGTTATATAATGTTGTCAATATAGAATTTATTAAAGCTTTATGGATTGACGAACGTTTTTATTTACAAATTCAAAACAAAATGGTATAAATATGTAAAATAAGTGTGTGGCTGGTTTATTTAGAACCTTATTGAATTGTAACTCTGAGTTTCATGATTAAGATAGTTAAAAATATTTTAACACGCGAATCGGATGACAATTTTAAAAAGAAGCTATTAGTGAGTGAACAATTATATATATATATATATATATATATATATATATACGTGCACACCCCTTCTCATCCTTCGTAATAATACCGATATCAATTGTTTCCCCAAGCGAGTTTAATGTTTCAAACTTTCATTGAAGCCTCATATGTGTTTATATTTATACATAGATATGGATGTGTTCTTGTTTATTATGTTTATTGTCTTTGAATATGACATTTGATTATTTATCTCTTGAATTATCTATGAACACATGTATTTGACAGTTGATTTCGCCGGCTTTAACGTGGTTTGTATATATCTGTTTAAATTCAAACTGTCACAGCAAATGTTTCAATGTCTCTCCATACATACGTTGAAATAACCAAGTTTGTGTGCATCTTCATGCTTGTGCCTGCACATGCAATCACGCATCGAAGTAAATTTTATCTAGCTTAGTCAAAGTGAAAAATCAGCTTGGTATGCATTCAACAGCTGGTATTTGACATTTTTATGATGATATAAACAAATTAGCACGCTTATTAAGATAGAACAAAAAGAAAATCAAAACAAAATCGTGTTTTTTTTTTTTTTGAAAAGTGTGAGTGAGGTGATAAAGATTTACCGTAAATAACATGGTGAACCTTTTCTCATAAAATCCCAAGATTTGTCGAAATCTTTGTTTAAAGTTGTCTTTGGGAAGTTTTAACCTTTTAAAAACTTGCTGAACTTTAAAATAATTCACTCACACACGCTCGTGCACGCGTTTTTGTTTGTTATTAAGGATGGGAAGACCAATAGTTATCGCTGAATTTCTGTAAATACGTCATTAAATACAATGGGTAATTTGTAATTTCACTCTGTGAGGGAGTGTTATATATATATATATTATGTGCACTTCATGTTTTAGGCTCTGATGAAGTTATAAAGTGTTACTGAGGCACTCAACTATCAATCCACCGCATCTTATGGCAGAAACAGGTGAAAGCTACTGAAGTTCATATAATCCTTCATTCCTTTGTGTTCTCTTTTGTCATTTTATTTGGCACTATCATGTTATTAGCTGTCAGAAGTGAAAGTGCTCACTGCTAGTGAAGTATCTGTCTGTCTGCCTGCATGCCTGTTGCTGGCTTGTCGATTCTTTGGCTACTGACAGCTAATACCATGACTGGCCGGAGCGAGCTATATGTCTGTCTGTCTGTCTGTCTGTCTCTCTCTATCTATCTATTACTCGAAAGTTATTGGAACAAATTTGACACCTATATCCATGCGTTTGAAAACACAACACAGAGTATAAGGGTACTCGCGTCCGCGCTAGCTAGTCGTGAGTGGTCGATCCTATTATTTTTAAACTTCAAACTTCATTTGTTTTCTATTTTGATAAATTCTCTCTGTTGAAAATTATATTCTTATATTTTAAATAATTTGCAATTTCAGGAAATATGTTTTTATATTAAATTTGTGTTTTCTAATAAGGTGGACGAGTGATTGATAGATAGATATCAGTAAGTAAGTAAGCCAATAGCTCGCTCCGGCCAGTCATGGTATTAGCTGTCAGTAGCCAAAGAATCGACAGGCCAGCAACAGGCATGCAGGCAGACAGACAGATACTTCACTAGCAGTGAGCACTTTCACTTCTGACAGCTAATAGCATGACAGTGCCTTTTATTTTTTCATATATATATATGTGTGTGTGTGTATACATGTGTATTTATGTATATTATCACATAATTTTGCAATTTCTAAGCACATTGATCTTTACAAGACCAAGCGATTGTTAGCCCTGATAGAATTACGAGTCCAGTTTCCCTCAAATCACACTCTACTATCTTGTAAAAGAAGGACCTATTAGATAAAATAGTTTGGGGTCCACTGTATCCAAGATTTAGGCAGAATGATAACAACCTCTATAACTTTCAGTCAGTGCTATCCTGAGACAAAACAACAGCACTAGTGTCCACTGTATCAGCTTTCAATCTCTTAATGGAAACACCTGCCTACAGTGTAATGGATCATGTAGATCTCACAGTATACCTGTGTTGTGTAGTAATATATATACATAGTGTGATGGTCTGCGTGTATTTAGTCTTAATGTGGAATTAGGCCACATGAGGGTCTTTGTGGCAACTTGGGATGTTAGGGGGGGGGGGGGTCGATTTGTTCAAGGCAGTGCCCCCAGCATGGCCACAGTCCAATGAGTGAAACAAGTAAAAGAGAGGAAATCATTTAAAAAGTTGCACTACGATTATCTTATCTCATTTTGAGTATCTTTCATAGATGTTATCAACATTGTCAAGTTTGCTTACTAAAGTGCTGATATCGTTCATAATCTCAACTTATCGTAAGGGCTGGAGTTGTTTAGATATGGTGTAGTGGTACATGTGACGATGTAATGTTAGGTCAGGGAGTATAAAACAATAGACTATGTAATTAATTTACATACCTCTATATACATAAATATATATAGGTCATATATCCTGGTATTCACATCTGCTGTTTATTGTTTTTTGTGTGGAAATTTGTGTTATTTTTCTATTGTGTTTCATTCATTTTTTCCTGGAGGAAACATTTTATTCTTTCACTTGTTTCAGTCATTTGACTGTGGCCATGCTGGAGTACCACCTTAAAGAGTTTGTATTTGAAGAAATCAACCTCAGGACTTATTCTTTGTAAGCTTAGTACTTATTCTATCAATTGCTTTTGCTGAACCACTAAGTTACAGGGATGTAAACACACCTGCATCGGTTGTCAAGCAATGGACACACACACACATATATATATATATATATATATGATGGGCTTCATTCAGTTTCCGTCTACCAAATCCACTCACAGGGCCTTGGTTGGCCCAAGCTTATAGTAAAAGACATTTGCTCAAGGTGCCATACAGCGGGACTGAACTCAGAGCCATGTGGTTGGGAAGCAAGCTCCTTACCACACCTGTACCTGAGGTTTTACTTTGCTTGTTACTTGCTTAATAAATCAAGTTTTTGTTATGCTCCCCCTGTGTCTTTTATATCTGTAAGAATGACCGTGACAGTCATTAGACTGTGGATATACTTGGGCACCGCCTTGAAGAATGTCAGTCAAACAAAACGTCCCCAGTAGTTTTTTTTGCTTTTTAAAGCCTGGCACTTATTCTGTCAGGTTTTTTTTTTTTGCTGAACTGTTAAGTCACGAGGATGTAAGCACCTACACAAAGACACATACACACATATACAACAGGCGTCTTTCAGTTTCTATTTACCAAATCTACTCACAAGGCTTTGATCAGTCCAGGGCTATAATAGAAGACACTTGCCTAAGTTGCCTTGCAGCGGGACTGAACCTGGAACTATGTGATTGGAAAGCAAATTTCTTACCAAACAGCCACGTAGGTGAGTGATTGATAGCATCAAATTTACTACTTGGTAGAGTTGGAGTGAATTATTAGCAGAAGTCAATTGGTATTGTACCACAATGTGGAGTCATAGAAATATTTCTTGTGGAACAACTACAAGAAAAATGTTTAGGAAAGAGTAACTTTACCTTACATTCATCAATTTGTGATGTTTACCGTGTCCTAGATTTTATGGTTTGTTGAATGTGGCTGTGGTACATTATGAAGGTGGAGGCGCAATGGCCCAGTGGTTAGGGCAGCAGACTCGCGGTTTAGATTCCCAGACTGGGCGTTGTGAGTGTTTATTGAGCGAAAACACCTAAAGCTCCATGAGGCTCTGGCAGGTGATGGTGGTGAATCCTGCTGTACTCTTTCACCACAACTTTCTCTCACTCTTACTTCCTGTTTCTGTTGTGCCTGTAATTCAAAGGGCCAGCCTTGTCACACTGTGTCACGCTGAATATCCCCGAGAACTACGTTAAGCGTACACATGTCTGTGGAGTGCTCAGCCACTTGCACGTTAATTTTACGAGCACGCTGTTCTGTTGATCGGATCAACTGGAACCCTCGACGTCATAAGCGATGGAGTGCCAACAACAACAACATTATGAAGTGAATACATTTTATCAAGTTACAAATGCTAGAGAAGCCGTCTGTGATTGGACTTGCAGAAGAGTCTTGTAAACGTTGTGTCTGTTGATATGTGTGTGTTTATGTACTTAAAGTGGAGGAAAGTTGTGGAAGAGGGAGACCTAAGAAGACATGGGACAAAGTATTGAAGGCTGGTCACAAAATGCTGAGCCTTACAAAGGAAATGACTGAGGACCGAGATATGTGGCACATTGCTGCACTCAAGAAGACCCATCCATCATGTCAGAATTGAAATCCTAAAACTGACATAGGTGTTGGTGCCACATAAAAAGCATCCAGTACTCTGTAAAGTGGTTGGCATTAGGAAGGGTATCCAGTGGTAGAAACTGAACCAAAACAGACTTATGGAGCTTGGTGCTGCCCCTGGCCTTGCCAGTTCCTGTTGATGATGATGATAATGGTGGTGCAGACATGATTGTGTGGTTTAAAGAATTTTGCTTTAAGACCTTGTAGTTTTATGTTCAGTTCTCATGCATGACCTGTTGGGTTAGTGTGTTCTGTAACCTTCAGCTGTTTGAGTGAATTTCTTAAATGAAAACTGTGCAGAAGCTCATCTTTATAAATGAATAGCAACCATAATAGATTTGTGTATGTCTGTGTAACTTGTGGTACTGCACGAAGACCCCAATAGAATAAGTACTAGGATCAGTTTGATTGACCAAAGCCCCAGTCTCACTCTTTTGAAGCAAGTTAAAAAATATATAAAAGAATGAAAATGTGTGTCATCATCATCATCGTTTAATGTCCGCTTTCCATGCTAGCATGGGTTGAACGATTTGACTGAGGACTGGTGAACCAGATAGCTACACCAGGCTCCAATCTGATTTGGCAGAGTTTCTACAGCTGGATGCCCTTCCTAACGCCAACCACTTCGAGAGTGTAGTGGGTGCATTTACGTGCTACCGGCACGAAGGCCAGTCAGGAGGTACTGGCAATGGCCACACATGAAATGGTGTATTTTACATGCCACCTGCACAGGAGCCAGATCAGCGGTACTGGCAACGAACTCGCTCGAATGTCTTTTCATGTGCTACTGGCACAAGTGCCAGGAAGGCGACATTGGTAACGATCATGCTCAAACGGTGCTATTTACGTGCCACCAGCACGGAAGCCAGACAGCTGGTGCTCTGGCAACGATCACGCTCGGACGGTGCTCTTAGTGATCTACTGGTACAGGTGCCATCACGATTTCACTTTCAATATTTCGTCAATTTTATGTCCACTTTTTCCATTAGATTGGACATGACAACTCAAAGCAGTATGCCTGATAGATTAGTAAGTACTATAAATACTTGGGTACATGAGTGGCTTGTGAGAAGGAACAGATCAAGGTCAAGAATTTAGTGCATATGTTGCAGAAAGTGTAGCAGTTTCAATGGCTTAAAAATGAGTAACAGTGGATTTGCTTACATAAAGGGGCAGTTGGTACGAAGTTAATGTGTTGCACTCAATGCAAGTATTGAGTGCCAGAAGGTGCCGTGGGATCTATGATAGATTGATAGGAAAACAAGTCATTAAATTTGTGTTTTTTTTTTTTTCTGGATCATTAACCTGTAGAGCCACTCATGAAATGAAGTCTATAAAACAGCACTGATGGTTTGTTTTTCTTAGCAATCTTCATTATTGCTGCCAGTCGTAGCGAAAATATAATAGCCAGAGTAAGAAGGGACTAAAAGCTAGTCAGAAATTTACGACTATATGTTGGCACAAAAGGTGTATCCCTGTGTAAAAGGCTGTCTTTTGAAGCTTGCACACATGCAGTCACACACGCGCAGTCATGCACACACACACACACACACACACACACACATATGGTGGTGCACCAAGATGGCCACAGTCACATGACTGAAACAAGTATAAAAGAATACACACACACACACACACACATATGTATACTCTTTTACTCTTTTGTTTCAGTCATTTGACCGGCCCTGCTGGAGCATTGCCTTTAGTCAAACAAATCAACCCAGAGATTCTTTGTGAGACTAGTACTTATTCTATTAGTCTCTTTGGCCAAACTGCTAGGTTATGGGGACGTAAACACACCAGCATCAGTTGTCAAGCGATGGGTGGGGGGACAAACATACAAACATATACACACACACACATACATATATATACACATATATATATGTGTGCATATGTATATATATATATATATGTATATATATATATACGATGGGCTTCTTTCAGTTTCCGTCAACCAAATCCATTCGCAAGGCTTTGGTCAGCCTGAAGCTATAGTGGAAGACACTTGCTTAAGGTGCCACGCAGTGGGACTGAACCCGGAGCCATGTGGTTGGTAAGCAAGCTACTTATCACACAACCACTCCTGTGCCTATATATATTTAATGTCTTTTTACTTGTTTATCTCACTGGACTATGACCATGCTGGGACATCACCGTGAAGTATTTTTAGTTGAATAAATCAGGCCCAGTACTTAGTCAGTCTCTTTCACTGAACTGCAAACTTATGGGCACGTAAACAAACCAAAGCTAGTTATCAAGGGTTGGTGGAGGGACAAACACATATATGCATACATACATTCAATGGGCTTCCACACAGTTTCCATCTACGAAATAGCGCTTGTGTGGCGCCACGTAAAAGCACCCAGCACACTCTGTAAAGTGATTGGCATTAGGAAGGGCATCCAGCCATAGAAACCATGCCAAATCAGACTGGAATCTGGTGCAGCTCCCCAGCTTGCCAACTCTGGTCAAACCATCCAAGTCATGCCAGCATGGATAGCAGTGGGACTAGACTAAAAACCACATGGTCACAAAGTGAGTTTCTTAACCACTCACCCATACCTGTGCTAATGAATATATATATATATAATCATTTTTACTTTTTAATGACTACATGAGTTAGGTGGATCCTTCCCAACACAGTGTTTTCCCATTTGTTGTGTTTATTTATCATCTCTTTTGTGAGGTTCAGCTTTTAGCACTTCTGCTCATATCTTCCTCTTTCACACTTTCTTGCCATTTAGGTGTCCTGTCTGTTAGCCTCTGTATGTGTCGCATTTTCATACCAGAACATTCTTCATTCGTACACACCACAACTGCAACTAGCCTGATGTTGAGACAAGCCTAACCTATGAGGGAATCCATTTAGGAGGACAGTAACTACAAATAAAAAGTACACTTTCCATTCTCTTATGCAGGATAGCCCTTGTAGAAAGAATGTTTCTGAATAAAACCTAATACAGAGTAGAAGGGACTGTTTGGTCTTCTCACAGGAGCCAATCTCGCTGGTGCTGACAACCCCTTTGAAAGGTCATCAAGCCATAGAAACCATGCCAAAAATGGAATGTATAAGTATTATGTGAACTCTTTAAGTTGTATTACCAGCTACCCATCTAGGATGGACATGATTCCTAATAAGAACTGGCACAGAGTAAAAAGAATTGTTTTTTCTTCCTTTGTGGAATTTCCTTTGTAGTGCTAGTGACAAGAAGAAAATGCATCCAGTCTACCTTAAAGGACTAGGACATCTCTCTCTCTCTCTCTCACACACACACACAAATAAAAGTAACTAGAACAATATAATGTATAGTCATTATTTCCAACTGAATATTTGATACATTATTTACATTGGACGGATATTTGTCCTCATCTTGTTTGTTGTTAACACAACGTTTCGGCTGATATTCCCTCCAGCCTTCTTCAGGTGTCTTGGGGAAATTTCGAACCTGGGTTCTCATTCCTAAGGTATTTTTCGATGTTATTATTATTATTATTGTTGTTCAGGTCACTGCTTGGAATCGAACTTGGAATCTTGGGGTTAGTAGCCCGCGTGCTTAGCCATTATGCCATATGCCTGTGGGCAATTATGGAGTGAATTTTAGGGCTTATAAATCTAATATTTTTCTATCCTTCCTTAATACCAGTTCCCCTATACTGCTCATGTCTGCATTCGGTCTGCTTAGGAGGTTGTTGTGTCCTAGCGTATGTGCTGCTTCTTTTAGTTTTCGTATTTTCCAGTGGTGTTCTCTGTCTATTATTTTAACTTCATCCCACAGAGGGAGGTGGTCTCCATTTTTCCATACATGATCAGCTATACCCGATTTATCAATATCTCTTCGTGTCACAGCTTTGCAATGTTCGTCTACCCTTATTTTGAGGGGGCGGCATGTTTTGCCTTTCTATAACCTACCACAGCTGCATGGAATGGAGTATACGCAGTCTTTGGTCATATTCTCTTCTATTGGTGGTTTTACTCAAAGGAGATATAACAACAAACAAGATGAGGACAAATATCCGTCAAATGTAAATAATGTACATAATTCCTCATCTCTTATATGTAGAACTGTATTATCTAATCGGTACAGAGTCGACATTAGACTTCAATGGAGACATATAGAGAAACTCCATCAAAAACTAGCTCGTCTTTCAAGAGTAATACAACACTTCGCAAATATCTCCTTCGAGTAAAACCACCAATAGAAGAGAATCTGACCAAAGACTGTGTTTTGGTCATATTTTACTATATTATCACAGTATTATATTTACATGCATAGAATCTTACATTTTCCCTCTACAAAACCACTTCAAAATTCTTTTCAGTTAGGATATAAGGAAACATTCTAAATTTGTTTCTTCCACACAATATACTTGTAAAATAGGTTTATGTCTTATTTGCTGGTAAATCTGGTATTTTATTTTATCTACTACAATATTATATTATTTTCCTAATTTTCAGAACAATATGCTTAAAGAGTATTTGTGCTAAATGAACTGTTGCCTGATGTATTTCGTATATTATTCCAAGTTCAAGAAGTACTCCAGCATTCTCTCATGTTTCGCCAGCTACTTCCACCTACTCGACCTCATGTGTTTATTCCAAAAATGTCTGGCATATGCAAGGTAGGTGAAAATAAATAATCCAGTTTGCTTAATTTTAAACTTTTGAGTTAACTTCAGCTTTTTTTTTTTGTTAGAGACTACCAGACAAAATATTTCAGTCTTCTGGCTTGTCAAACCATCCGACCCATGCCAGCATGGAAGGTGGATGTTAAATGATGATGATAAGTCAAGTACTTCTGTAAAATGTTTCAGCTTGTTCTATGTTTAAAAATTAACAGAATTGTTAGAACATCAGAAAATGTCCTTATCATTGTTTTAGCATTTATTGTTCCAATCTTGCGTGGGTTAGAAGGAGTTTATTTATTGAGGCAGATTTTTTTTACAGCTTGGTGCTCTTCTTGTTGCTAACTCACACTTGTTTCCAAGCAAGGTAATATTTCCCCTTGGCCAGACATGTCTTGTGCAAAATAATGGAAATGAATGACAGTTTTTTACAACAATCACACAATGTCAAAATGATGAAATGCAAGCATATACATATTATATGCCACAAACCTGTTTCAGTTTCTGTCTACCTAATCCACTCACAAGGCTTTGGTTGACCTGCAGCTATAGTTGAAGACATTTGCCCATGATACTGTGTAATGGGACTGAACTCAAAACCAAATAGTTGGGTAGCAAGCTTCTTAACCACACAGCTACTCCTGTGCAACTCACTGTGAAATCCATCCTTAAGTAAATCTCCAGTTTAAACCTTTGCTAGTACGGGTATGTGGGCATTAAATGAAAGTGATCATATTAGTGAAGTTAATAATTAATGATAATAATTAATCGTTAGCATGTGGGGTAAAATGCTTAGTGGCATTTCATTCATCTTTACATTCTGAGTTCAAATTTCGCTGAGGTTGACTTTGCCTTTTGTCCTTTCGGGGTCAATAAAATAAGTAGCAGTTGAGTACTGGGATCGATAAAATTGACTAGCCCCCGCCCCATAAAAAATTTCAGGCCTTGTGCTTTTAGTAGAAAAGATTATTAAGTGTCATATATAATTATTTTCATATTCAGTATAATATTTATTATTGCTAACTCTCTCCCTCTGAAGTGTACTGGCAGAACCATGCTTGGCAAATAAATGCATCTAACAAATTGGTGATGATTTGTAGTAATGTTGTTATTATTATTAACCATCATATTAATTAGTATCTTTTACTTGCTTCAGTCATTGGATTACAGCCATGCTAGGGTATTGCCTTGAAGGATTTATCCAAACAAATTGACCCCAGTATTTTTTCTTTTAAACCTGGTGCTTATTGTATGAATTGCTTTCGGCAAAGTGCTGAGTTACAGAGATGGAAACGAACCAACATTGTGCTGCTACACAGTTTCTAGCTACCAAATTCTCTCATAAGGCATTGGTTAGGCTGGGGTTATAGTGGGACTGAACCTGAAATCACATGGTTGCAAAGGAAGCTTCTTAATTACACAGCCAATGTAATAATATATTTTTTAAGCAAGCAAATGCCACCCAGTCTCAACTTCACTGTAGTATATCCTTGTTTCAATTACAATTTCTTATTTCTTTATTGCCCACGAGGGGATAAACATAGAGGGGACAAACAAGGACAGACAAATGGATTAAGTCGATTACATCGATCCCCAGTGCATAACTGGTACTTAATTTATCGACCCCGAAAGGATGAAAGGCAAAGTCAACCTCGGCGGAATTTGAACTCAGAACATAATGGCAGACGAAATACCGCTAAGCATTTTGCCCGGCGCTCTAACGTTTCTGCCAGCTCGCCGCCTTCAATTACAATTTCTATCTGTCTGTCTGTCCGTCTCTCTCTCTCTCTCTCTCTCTCCCTTCATCCTTCTCTGCATAGAGATCTACTGCAATAGAGCACATGAAAATTTTACATCTCTACCATAAATGAAGCAAAATAGATCAATTAAACTAATAATTACTGATATTATTATTGCATTTAATTGCTTCTGTATTTAGTATTGAATCATATTTGTTATTATCAATTCCCTCTCTTTCTATCTGTCTCTGGTATGCTAGCAGAGCCATACTTAGCAGATAAGCTAATAATTACTGGTAATGTTGTTAGGTGGTCATTCATCAGTATCATCAAACTTTTCTCAGTTTCAAGAAATTATATTGTGTTTAGTTATAATCATTGTAATGAGGCAAATGCATCCAGTCAGTAGTATGAGTGTCTCTTCTTTCCACTCTCCTGACAAATATGATTTGCCACCATTACTTTCATTAATGCAACCTGACTATCAACTTTAATCCACCCTCCATACACTTCACTTCTAGCAATTCATCCAAACAAAACAATCAGCCTGCTGTATACTTTCTCTCCTGTACTTCCTCAGCCAGTCAAGACAAACCCATCAATTTGTTGTAACCCTAACCCCTCCCTTCCTGCTATCATACTAGGAGCCTCCTTAGTGATATTACGGAGATCTGTGAGCCATAACAAAGGAACCTGGCTGCTAGTAGAGCAGAAACTTTGGTTACCATTGCTACAACCTGCATTCTAAGTGTGCAGTAACTGAATAAAAGCTGACAAAGTGTAGAGGAGACATTTTAGTCCTTTATCATTTAAACAAGCCATATCCAGTTCAAATTTTCTACCTGTTTTATGTTCAAACCAGCCAGGTCTTGTCTGCTACACATACTCTGGAATATCATTCTAAAAATAAACATCCGCTAGTGGAAACATGTGACCATCATCAAATAAACTGTTTTTCCTTTCGGATGCAGAAAACAGACATCAACCCTCCCACCTCTTTGTGTCGGTTGCACAACTTCAGAATTGTCACTACCATCAATGTTGGTGTTCTGAAAGGTAGGGTTGGGGAAATTTAATCCTGGTAGATGTGTAATATTAGTGTACATGAATAATAGGACACAAATAATGCAAGTTGGATAAAGAAGTATCAAGCCATCCAAGTGGAAGAACTCGGCAGAAGGTGAAGGCAAAGGAAGAAGTGGAGAAAAGCTGATCTTGGAATGTTCAAATTGATGAAGATGACAAATGACCTTGATCAAGAGTTGAGATGCTGTACTGGAGATGACCTGTCTAACCCATGCAAACATCGAAATATTGATGTAAAAATGATGCTGAATATAATCACTGAGTTTCAGACCTTAAACCTTAACTTAAGAAAAGATGAAGCAAAATTTAATAGCAACATAAAGAAATAATTTTCATTTTGATAAAAAAAAAAAAAAAAAGACTATACTAGTTGACTGTTTCTTACTCTTTTACTCTTTTACTTGTTTCAGTCATTTGACTGTGGCCATGCTGGAGCACCGCCTTTAGTTGAGTAAATCGACCCCAGAACTTATTCTTTGTAAGCCTAGTACTTATTCTATCGATCTCTTTTGCCGAACCGCTAAGTTACGGGGACGTAAACACACCAGCATAGGTTGTCAAGCGACGTTGGGGGGACAAACCCAGACCCACAAACATACACGCACACACACACACAATCACATATATATATATATATATATATATATATATATATATATATATATATATATATATACATATATACGACGGGCTTCTATCAGTTTCCGTCTACCAAATCCACTCACAAGGCTTTGGTCGGCCCGAGGCTTTTAGTAGAAGACACTTGCCCAAGGTGCCACGCAGTGGAACTGAACCTGGAACCATGTGGTTGGTAAGCAAGCTACTTACCACACAGCCACCTTTAAAAAAACTTATCAAAAAACAAAGTGTAAAATTGAGAGAGGCAAGTTGAAATCTGGTGATAGTAATAGAAAAATTCTGTCTGAATCTGACTTGTAGACCAGTAAACAACTGCTACATTAAAGATTTGTTGTTAGAAGAGGAGAGGATGAGCTGTTTGCTGTAGGATGTGATGTAAATTCAAAGAGCAAAAGTGATCAGGATTGTTAGGAAGAAAAGATGCATTTAGATGTTGCTTGTAGACATGATGATAAAAAGTGAAACCTTTAATTTTCCTTCTTGATTTGCAGGAATGCGGCTGTAGTTGCAATACTTGCTTCAACAACAACAGGTACTGATTATTTATTTAATATTTTTTTAATCTTTTAATCACTTTCTATTTTTTAGTTTGTTACATTTTTGTATTTACCCCTTGAAAGTCTTTTTAACCTTTAAAAGGTTGTATAAGCTTATTTGAATCCATTTAGTTATTAAAAATTCCCTGATGCTGAATTACTTAATGAAAACATTTAGAAGAAATGAAGGTCTTCAGTTTAGTTTTAAGTTTGTATATTAGGGACCCTGTTATATTTAACAGTCAGCTCATGAAGTGGAAACCTGTTTTGTTGATATAGATCAGTGGTTCTCAACCAGGGTCCATATGACCCTAAGAGGTCCATATGACCCTAAGGGGTCCATACAAGATTTTGTTGTTAAAATTTATCTGCAATCTATCTGGCTATATTTCTACAATACATAAAATATTTTAACAACTTTGTGTATACAATTCCTAATAATATTTAAAAAGGTTTTTTAAACATCAAGTTTAATAATATTTAATAAGGTTTTTTAAACATCAAGTAGCAATGTGGGAAAAGGGTCCACCAAAGTAAAATAGGAATCAAATGGGCCCATAGGTAAAAAAATAGTTGAGAAACACTGACATAGACGAAAACAGGAAGTGTTCTTTTACTTGTTTCATTCATTGGACTGTGATCATGCTGGGGCACCATCTTAAAGGATTTAGTTGAACAAATATAACCCCAGTAGTAATTTTTTTAAGTGTGGTTCTTATCTTATTGTCTCTTTTGCCAAACTCCTAAGTTAGTGGGGTGTAAACACATTAATGCCAGCTGTCAAGCAGTGGCAGGAGGGACAAAAACATACATATATACAATGGGCTTTGACACAATTCACTCACAAGGTTTTGTGCTTGTTTTTTATTTTGTCACGCCTTTTTACTATAAGAGGGATATTTTCTCCATGGTAACTGCAGTGAATTTGCCTTTTAGCTGTTGAAATACGTCACAAACATACTTTAACTAACCTAAATTTTGCACAAGGTATGTCACTGGGATTAAATCTGAAATACCACAGCAAGTTCCTTAACCACAACAGAACCATGTGGTTGGGAAGCAAGCTTCTTACCACACAGCTACTACTGCACCTATGCAAGTTAAAAGAAAATGGAGAAAAATGTAACTTTTTGTCTAATGAAATCCTATTTAAAATTGCCATTTTCTTGAGATGACTCAATGTCTTTTATTAATTAGTAGGTAGCAAAACTGGTGGAGCAGTGGAGAAGATGCCTTGCAATATTTAGTGTATGTTCTGAGTTCAAATGTCAGTAAGGTCATCTTTATTTTCACCTTTCTGAGGTTGATAAAATAACCACATGCCATGTATTTAGCCAATTTGATTGATTAAACTCCTTTGTCTGAATTTGTGATCTTGAATCAATGTTTAGCATCAATATTAGCCTGTGTGTGTAAAGTTGCTATGGTTACTATTACTATAGTAACAGAATTAATCACATGAGCATGGCAAATAGTAAATAAGGAATTAACCTTATGTACATGGCAGATAATAAATAAGGAATTTCAATTTGTGGCAAGGAAAAGTAGACAAAAGAAATAGCTGAAACATTTTAGATGATGTAGTTTTGGATGTTTTAATCTGTTTAATTAAATATTCATTTTATCCTGTCATCTAGCTTAGATCTTCATCAGCAGATAGAAGAATTACAGAGCAGTCTTATTCGCAACAACAAGCACATCCATTACAAAGAAGAAGAACACTTACTCAGTAAACAGGCTTCTGAATATGAAGTTTTTAAACTGAAAGAGGAAATATCCAGACTTAGAGATCGTTATGACAGGTAATTTACATATCAACAGAAATGTTTTACCTTTCTTTTTGCTATTGTTATTGTTAAACCCTAAATCAACCCTGGTTGAGTAAAGAACATAATTGACTTGATTTGACAATGTGAAACTATATCCCTGTGCAGGACGCTCATGCAGTATTATTCCCGAATAAGATCACTTGACAGCCCAAGTCAGATCAACTTCATGTATTTATAACTGCATGAATTAAAAAATTGACTTTTGTGTGGTAGAGTTCAAAACAGGTTACCACACACAGTGGCATATCACATTGTGAACAATGGTACCTAATTTCCTTATGTTTTCCTTTTGCTTTACATACTATGGCATCTCTTTGAAGCATTTGTCTTCTTGGCAGTGGGGGAGGAGAAAAACAGTCATGGAAAATGTCCATGTCCCTTTATTATGCAGTGAGGAAAGAGTCTGGTGTGGGGATGTCCATGCGTTCTATACTTTAGCAGGTCTGATGCTTCTGTCATTTCACGGAACAATAGATTCCTGAATTTCAATCCATCCCCCACACCGCCAAGCATCTGCTAAATCAAATGTGAGTTCCTGACACACATCAACTATATACAAGAAAATTATTTTGTACCGTTTCACAAATTTTCTCACTGATTTGTGTGTTGTCACCAGCTGATCTGAGCAATTGACCCTGCCCATCCCTTCGTTATATGAAACAATTACACTCAGTTTCATTATGGTATTACCATCCACATCTTGTTTCCTAATGTCCTTCATGCTTGCAGAATGCATTGTGGATAACTTGCAGATGTTTTTCTTGTCATGCCACACTAGAGCAAGAATGCCAATATCGGTGCATCAGTATGCTGTTTCCTCCTTTCAGAGTTTTATCTTGTGAAGATTGGGCGATATGTTTTACTTGTGTGTCCTCAGTCCCACAGGCATTAATCCTCTTCACCTGCAGCTGCAGGAAGAGGTCTGGACTGGAAAAACCAGTTGTCCATATGAATACTGTAGCCTTTGTTAAACAAATTTTCATTCAGCAACAACATCACATTAATTGATGCTAGAGTAGATGCTGGAAGACCCAATCTGTCCTGACCAGTGTAGATTTTGTAACTCCACATGTACCCACAGGCTCTTCCAGTTGACTGGCATACTTTATAGACCTTGACTTCAAAGTGGGGCACCTTTGGTTGGGTTGTATTGTTTGCATTGAAGCCTTCCCTTGAATTTCCACAAACTCTCATCTGTACAAATGTGGGGACATACACAGTTCTGAAATTTTCAGCCACTTCATCAACAATAGAATGTATTTTGTGCAGCCTCTGGCTCTCGCCTTAGTTGAAATGTAGATTTTGAAGAAGCACCAAAAATCGATCACATGGCATCGTTTCTGGAAAGAAAGGTGTCAATGTGGCGGGATCCCGATTCCAATATGATGCCAGGGTTGGTTTTTTCCACAATGCCCATCAGTATCAGCAAGGCAAGCAAAACTTTGATTTTGTTCCCTGGGGTTGGAAACCAATCACTGCCATGCCCGGGTCTGACATGCTGGGGATGGTTTTCAGCATAGTAATTCGTTTCGTCTGCTCTATATTGGAACATTTCATCTGTCAAAAACTTGTGGAAGATTTCCAATGGTAAACTTCCATGTTCAAGGTTTGCCTTAATGCCAGGTGTACCAGTAAGCCCATGCTGTTGGACAAAATTGTCTCTCGCTCACCACATGACATTCTGTTGTCCAGGGCTGTTCACTGCTGCCCTCCTGTACCTTTGATTCACCGTTATATCATCATTGCTATCAGAATCATCTGATTCTGAACTAGGAAAATACTCACTCTCTGAGTCATCATCCAAACCAAAAGAAACAACTGCTGAGGTGGTGGAGTTTGGTGTAGCTTGGCGCAACAACTTTTAAAGTGGTCTGAATTATAACTGCCATCAAAATTTCATGTTAATTTGTATTTCAGACACCAGCTTAAAAGTAACAAAGTTGATTCAATAAATTCTTCTTTATTTTTAAAGTTAATTGAAACAAAGACTGTATATATTTCAACATAAATATTGTAACAAATGGGTTAATATGAAATTAGTTCACTTTTGAAAATGCCTCTCTTAGCAGAATACCATCACTGTTATTACAGTTATTAAGTCTTAATTAAATTTTAAAATTAAATTCTCAATAATTTCAGATTATTAGAAAGTCACAAGCGCCTTCAGAAACAAAATCATAATTTAGAAGATAAACTCCTGAAAGTTGTGAGTATTTTGTGTGTTTTTAAAATTTTTTATTGAATATTGAAAAAGGAGAATGTTTATTATTTAAGTTTATACTTGGGAGAAACCTGTTCTTGTCTTCATGAAATTTTATGACTTCACTGGAGATAACATAGTGTTCTGAGAGCTAAGGATGATAATATAATCTTTGTTAGCAATAAAATCAATGTTAAAATTTTGCTCTATCAATTGTTATGATTTATAATTTCAGGTCAATAAATTTGAGGCAGAGAAAACCAATATACAGAAAGAACATGCAGCAGTCACATCGAAACTGGTTGACACTCAAGTAACTATCAGTGAACTAGAAGAAGAAAATGTGAGTTCATGTTGAAAGAAAAAAAAAGTTCCCCAATTATTTGTGTGTGATTTGTATGTATTTTACTTTCATCAATGAAATGTATTGATTTCTCAAGAAATGTAGAAGAATTAAATGAAGAATGGAAGGTTTCCCCAGAGAATTGGTTTTAATTATTAGTTGAAACAGCTACTGCAAAACTATTGTAGCCAGAATAAGAGCAGGGTGGTAATGGTTCAGAGAACTCTCTCTCTCTCTCTCTCTCTCTCTCTCTCTCTCTCTCTCTCTCTCTCTCTCTCTCTCTCTCTCTCTCTCTCTCTCTCTCTCTCTCTCTCTCTCTTTATATATATATATATATATATATAATATTAGGGACAAAATCCTGAACTTTATAGATAATATATATATCATCATCATCATCATCATCATCGTTTAACGTCCGCTTTCCATGCTAGCATGGGTTGGACGATTTGACTGAGGACTGGTGAAACCGGATGGCAACACCAGGCTCCAGTCTAATTTGGCAGAGTTTCTACAGCTGGATGCCCTTCCTAACGCCAACCACTCAGAGAGTGTAGTGGGTGCTTTTACGTGTCACCCGCACGAAAACGGCCACGCTCGAAATGGTGTCTTTTATGTGCCACCCGCACAAGCCAGTCCAGGGGCACTGGCAACGATCTCGCTCGAAAATTCTACGGGAGCCAGTCAAGCGGTACTGGCAACGGCCACGCTCAAAATGGTGCATCTCATGTGCCACCCGCACAAGAACCAGTCCAGGGGCACTGGCAACGATCTTACTTGGCTTGCTGGGTCTTCTCACGCACAGCACATTTCTAAAGGTCTAGCACATTTCCAAAGGTCTAGCACATATATATATATATATATATATAGTTTTAGGGAAAATAACCAAGTTTCAAGAACTCATCGATGAAAATCCACTATCACATATAGAAAAATTAATAATTAAAAGCACAATAAATGAGTATAATATAAAACAAAGTAAATATCATAAGATAAAGATAATAAAATGACTACACGTGTTTCATAACTAATTTTCAAATAGAAAGGAAATTTAAATCGATTAAAATCAATTGAAATTATCGAAAATAAATTCTATTAAAAGATATAGCTAATCGTCAGGTCAATAATTAAAATAAACAAATATATATATCAACCAACAATAAGTACCAAATTAATTTATATGAAATACTTATTTTATAAAGATAGAAAAATTATTAAAAATATCAAAATATCAAAATAATAAACATTCAATAATCATCCCTTCATCCATTATAATATATGCTAACATGTATATTATATACAAAAACCAGCTTACATAAATTATCATTGTTTTAAATTATCATTGTTTTAAATACAATTTGAACAAAGTTTAAGTTTAAAATAATAATGAAGATAAAATTAGTACATATTTAACCGGTGTAATAGTTAAAGCTATACTATTTAAAACTAAAAATGTTTATTTAATTATCATTAAAAATCAATTGAATAATAGAAAAATACAAGAATATTTATTTCTACAAATGTAGAAATAAAAATATGAATGAAAAAATTATGAATGAAAAAATTAGGAAAGAAAAAAATTATTAAGAATAAAAGATTAAACTTCATATATATATACAAAGTTTCAATTAAAAAACCTTTAACGATATTATAAACAATAAAGACTAATTATTGATAAAATATTATTAATAAAAAATAATCGAAAATATATTAACACTATTCAAATTGAAGTTCTAATATTATGTTGAAATGAAACTATAACTTCTAAATAATTTAGTGTTAAATAAGTTATCTATTAAAAATAATCTTTAAAGAACCAAATGAATAATATAAAAAACAAGAATACATATTATTTTCAAATAGTAGAAAATCTTTAGCAAAGTAAAAACAGTACTTATCCATATTTTTCCGTAATTCAAACTGAAACTAAGACGTTGGCACTCCGTCGCTTACAATGTCGAGGGTTCCAGTTGATCCGATCAACGGAAAAGTCTGCTCATGAAATTAACGTGCAAGTGGCTGAGCACTCCACAGACATGTGTACTCTTAACGTAGTTCTCGGGGATATTTAGCGTGACACAGTGTGACAAGGCTGGCCCTTTGAATTACAGGTACAACAGAAACAGGAAGAAAGAGTGAGAGAAAGTTGTGGTGAAAGAGTACAGCAGGGTTCGCCACCATCCCCTGCCGGAGCCTCGTGGAGCTTTAGGTATTTACTGAATCGTTCTGTCATTAGTAATTTGCAAAGGTACAAGGTTGTCTACACTTCACAGCTGATGTTATAACAGGAATGGAACATCTGGCTTATAATATTAAACATTGCTTTTAGCCTCACTGCATTATTCTTTGTAGTTTAACCCTTTAACATTTAAACCGGTCATATCCAACCTAAATATTTGATCTCTCACACCTACACAACAATGTCATTCTATAAGTAAACAATCAAATCATCAAAATCTCAAAGCTTTGAGATAATGCATAATTAATTAAAAACAATGTTACATTTGGCTGAATAATCTGAATACTAAAGGGTTAATGTTAGGATTAACATGGCTGTTGTTTTTGTAGTGATTGGTGTCTCTGATCAACTTAAGACTTTTTTTTTTTAGAGTGGGAATTACACACCATCATTGAACTATTGTGATATATTAATCATTAATAAAACTTTATATTTGGTAGCTACACTGGGGTTCTCCACTACCTCATTGTCTCCATTACGTTTGTAACAAAGTTTTAATTTTAATTTTCAGGATCGTTATCGAAAAGATTGTAATTTAGCTGTTCAACTCCTCCAGTGTAAACCATCCTCATTCATTGCCCACAAATTGAATTCTGTAAGTATAACTACCACGACATTCCACTAAGGTGACATGTTATAAATCTTTTATTTTAATTTCATTTTCCCTGTACTGGACCTTGGCAGAGACAGTATCTTCTGCCATGGTCTAGATTTGATTAGTAAAAGTTGGTAAATATAAACTGTCTGAAAAACTCTTGTATCAATGAGTGTATCAATGCATGGCATAGACAAAATCATTGCTGTATTTAGTTTCCTCTTCACCTTTTACTGAATTCATCATCATCATCATCATCGTTTAACGTCCGCTTTCCATGCTAGCATGGGTTGGACGAGATAAAAATATTAACAAAGAACTATTAGCAAAGGAATTCATTTGACTAAAACTGCTCACAGGATTCCCTAGCATGGCTGCCATTGAATGAGGGAAACTAGTAAAAGAATATATACAGTTATAGATGCAGGCATGGCTAAAGAGTTTGCTTCCCAACCACTTAGTTTTGGGTTTAGTCTTACTATGTGATATCTTGGGCAAGTGTCTTATACAAGAGACCTTAGGCAGACCAAAGACTTGTGAATGGATTTGGTTGATATGAAGGGAGTGCTGAAAAGTTCTTGTCTTTGAGTAAGAGAAAATACAGGAGGATCAGTTAATTATGATTTGATTCAACATATTCCCCTCTCTGATTCACATACTTATTGCAGCAGTCCTTTAGTTTCTCTAAGCCTTGTAAAAGAACTTGGAAGGTTGGTACTTATTCTATCGATATCTTTTGCCGAACCACTAAGTTATGGGACATAAACACCAACACTAGTTGTCAAGTGGTAGTGGGGAACAAAAACACAAACACATACAGACTTCTTTCAGTTTCTGTCTACTGAATACTTAAAAGGCTTTGGTCAGCCCAAAGCTATAGTAGAAGACACTTGTCCAATATATATATATAAAATGAAGGGGGTACTGAAAAGTTCCTGGCTTTAAGGGTATCAGGCTTTAAAAAACTAAGTACTGAGGTCGATTTATTCCACTAGAAATTCTTCAAGGCAGTGTCCTAGCATGGTCACAGTCTAATGACTGAAACAATTAATAGAATAAAAGAATATTGGTTTCAAATTTTGGCACAAGGCCAGTATTTTTAGGATAGGTGTTAGTCGATTATAAGGATAAAAATGCAAAAATCAATCCTGGTGGAATTTGAACTCAGAACTATGTGGGATTGAGTTCAGCCACAGTGTGAGGCAGTTAGGCAAGCATCTCCTACTATATAGCCCTGAGCCTACCAATGCCTTGTGAATGAATTTGGTGGATGGAAAGCCCATTGTTTGTTCACTTTTTTTTCCCCACTGTCATGTAAATTTCTAAAATAAAATTTAAAAGTATAGCCACTGTCCTAATATTCTCAGGAAGAGAATAATCCTCTACGCATCACAAAATAATCAAATAATCCTCTAGGCATTACAAAATTGTCTCCCCTCTTAAATCAGCTTTGAAAACTACGTCGCTCGGTTTTAGCTCTGGAATAGTGAATGTCTGATGAAATATCTTCTGCTAATGAAGATTTATGAAATGTGTTAACTGCAGAATATTGAAAGAGACATAATTTCATATAAATAAACAATATTCTACTGTGATCCCTGAGGAGGTTAGAAATCTCATGACTTTTTTTTTTTTTTTGTATATACTGTCTGATTTTTTTTGTTACTTTTTAACCTACTTCTCTAAAACAAAAGAATTTTTTTTTTAGTTACCTCCAGATCTTCAAGAACGAGTGAAATGCCACATGACCCAGGAAGAGCTGATTAACATGGAAGAACCTCCCATGACAAAAGAAACTAAATTAATCCGAATTCCAATGCAAACGTTCCCTCCTACAGCAATGGTTTATTCCATCAACAATTCCAATGAAGATCAGTTGAATGACAAACAAAATTCAAATACTGAGACTGTACCAATGACGTTGATAGCACAGGTTCTATCTCATCCAGAACCAACACGTAAACCACGTAGGACTTATATTTGTTTTCAGTGCCGACGGAATGTTGTATTAATTGATCGAGAAGTGCAAATCTCACTTAACAAAGACTGCACAATTTCAAATATTAAAGTTCATAAAAGCAAATGAAAGCAGATAAACTCTTCTAAACAAGAAATCTAATTTGAAAGAGATTTCTGCTTTACACACATTGGTTTAATTCTTTACCAATTAAAGTATAAATTTAAACCAAAGGTTTTTTGCTTATGAACATAATTTTATTTATACAGAAAATCTGACTTGTTACCAAGAAGTTATTTTTCAAGAGCTGGTCAGGAAGGACTGATTAAGCTTTATATCTTTTGATACTATGGTGGAACAAGTTTCTCTTATTAAAATGTTGTCGATTCTGTTGCTATGACAAATTGTTATTTGTTTACAATTTTATCCTTAAGTGTAATTCTAATGAACCTCGTTCATCAATTTGTTTTTAGGCAGGAAGGGAAACTGTAAATGTTTCTGTTTTAAGAATTTGTAACTATCTATGCAACTTCTTTTCTCTTGAAGCCTCTTGGATTCTCCATTGATCAGTTAATAACACTGTGTAGCAAAATTTTTATTTTTGTCCTTGGTCAGTAAGTGTTATTTCCTATTTGTTTCTATCTAGAAATCAAAGGAAATGACTACTATTCCCTTTAAACTTTGCTTTTGTGACCTGGACAACAATGTTTTGAAACTGATTTATTTTGCATTACATTTCAACCAAGATTCAGCACTGAGTTGCTGAAGCAGAAATATTGTTATAGCAAATATTCTGCTCAATACCACAGATTTACTTGTTACTTGTTTGACCTTAACCACTTGAGCATGTAACTTAGTGGCTGACAATATGTGCATCTCTGATCATGAGCAGGAGCAGTGGGGGAGCATCATAATCAGGTGTTGACAAGGATTCTTTGGGATTTGAATAAACATAACAAAAGCAAAATTTGAAGGAAATATTAGCCATTTTTCATACTTCTTAGGGGTGAGCAAATACGAAATAACATTTGCTATCCAAAGACAAAAATCATGTTACACAATGTAATTTGGAACAGAGGTTAAGTATTTAGTTAGAAAATAACGTATGTTTATGTATTTCCATTATTTACATTTGACAGATATTTGTCCTCATCTTGTTTGTTGTTAACACGTTTTGGCTGTTATACCTTCCAGCCTTCATCAGGTGTCTTGGGGCAATTTTGAACCTGGGTTCTCATTCCTAAGGTATGCCCACAAGCATATGGCATAGTGGTTAAGAGCGCGGGCTACTAACCCCAAGATTCCGAGTTCAATTCCAAGCAGTGACCTGAATGATAATAATAATAATATCGAAAAATACCTTAGGAACGAGAACCCAGATTTGAAATTTCCCCAAGACACTTGATGAAGGCTGGAGGGTATATCAGCCGAAATGTTGTGTTAACAACAAACAAGATGAGGACAAATATCCATCAAACGTAAATAATGTACATAATTCCTCATCTCTTAAATATAGAACTGTTTATGTATTTGTTCTGCAAGATTCTTGATGGGAAATGGTGTGTTGAAACAGATATTGTTATATTTGGGGACAGTCAATTTGCCAATAAACACACACACTATTTGACTTTCACTTCAGCTTTATTATTATTAGTTATTTTGTCACACATTCTGTGACCTATTCAATGACTATCTGTTCTTCTTCACTGTATAATAAAACTGCAGTGAAAGTCAAATAGTGCATATGTTTATTGGCAAAAATGATCGTCTCCAAATATAAAACAATATATTTAAATGACTGGATTTGTAGAGCTGTCCAACCAATATTCGTATGGAATCCTAATATATAAAAACAAATTTTGTTGTATTTATATATATGTATGTTCCATACCATTGCTTTTTAACTGGTGTTGGTTTGTTCATGTCTACATGACTTAGTAGCTTGGTGAGTTGTTTGACTAAATCCTTCAAAGCATTGCCCTAGTCCAGTGACTGAATCAAGTAAAAAGAATCATTGCAATCTTCTATTGTCTACCCATCCCTCATCCCCAAAATACGCCTATTCTTTTTTCCTTCCCAGATGATGGACTTTATTCCACAAAAATCTTCCCATCATTTTCTTTCAGTTGAATGCCAGCAGCAAACTGCCTCCAGGTACTTTAGTTGAAAGTCTTACTACTTTACTTGTCTAATATCATCTGACTTAATTACCATTCTCTAAACTCCTTCATAGTTGTTTGATTATTATTTATTTGCATTGTGGACAACTATTTCAAGTTTCCACTCTTCAAAAACGTGTTATAGATACAAGTCACAGCAACATTAGAAGTCTCTCTCTCTCTCTCTCTTTTGGTATTTACAAACGTCATTCACAGAAAATTAGAAAGTAAAATTGTCTTTTGCTCCACTGTTAGAAAACTCCTGGTCGCTTCCCAACTATGTAGTGTCAGGTTCAATCTCAGGCAAGTGTCCTCTACAGCCCAGGCCAACCAAATCCTTGTGTGTGGATTTTGCAGATGGAAACTGCAGGAAGCGTGTACCTTTGTCTTTACTTCACATGATCATCATGATTTAACATTCATTTTCCACACTGGCATGGGTCAGACAGTTTGACCAGAGCTGGTAAGCTGCTCCAGCCATCTGTTTTAGCTTAGTTTCTACAGTTGGATGTCCTTCCTGATGCTGACCACTTTACAGAGTGTACTGGGTGCCCTTTTATGTGTCAATGATATGTGATGGGTGTAAATAATCATGGATTTTAAATGATGGTTCATTGATAAAAGAATTGTCCCCTAATTTTGTTTCATCTCCTAATCACCGAAACTCAACATCTTCAGTTTTTCCCAAACCCAATGGAATCCCTGGACGTACTAGAAACACATCACTGCTGCCTAAATAGTGTCAGTGTGATACATATATTATGGTCTTTCATAGAAATACCGATTCTATCTACTAAATTTCACTCATAATTCCTTAGTCTGAAGCTATAGAAGATATTTACCAAGGTTCCACACTGTGGGACTGAACCCAAAGACAATATTGTTGGCAAAGTAGATGTCTTAAGCATATAGCTATATCTTGTCACCACAACCTTGCTCATAGCTGCTTAACTGATGAAGCAAGTGCAAGCTTCTATGTGATCACTCAGCCTGCTAGAAATAGCAGCCAAATTCACCCTGTACAATCTTAAAAGAATTGGATGTTATTGAAATGCCTTTGATCATAGGTATAGTTCTGGGTTTCTGTAGGAGTCTAAAAAGTGTTAGAAATATATGTTCCTTGCCTAAGTACAGTAAATTACCTGACCTAAGGTCATGTCACTCTGGCTTAGGTTGGGTGTCAAGGGACCACTGTGAATGGTGATAGTACAAGTCAAAGTACATCGACTGAGATGATTTGAGTGTCTCGGGTCAAATCAGTTTTGTAATCAACCAGTTACAAGCATTTCACTGCAAGACTCTCCTCTCCTAATCTGGATTCACTTAAAATACCATGTTGAAAGAAATAATAGATATTGATGTGATTGCTGTTACTGTGCTGAGATCTAATATTGATTTCAGACATTGGCACAAGACCAGCAATTTCAGCAGGAGGGTATAAGTCAATTACATTGACCCCAGTGTTCAAATGGTACTTATTTTATGAACCCTGAATGGATGAAAGGCAAAGGCGACCTTAGTAGAATTTGAACTCAGAATGTAAAGCATTTTACCCGGTGAGCGTACTTATTTTATGAACCCTGAATGGATGAAAGGCAAAGGTGACCTCAGTGGAATTTGAACTCAATATGTAAAGCATTTTACCCGGTGAGCTATTGATTCTGTTCCATCATCACCCTGCTGAGATCCATTATTAAGATTTTGTTTCACAGCATTTTCATTTTTTATACTCAGACATTATTTTCTCTGAAATGTGAAGATATGATTTTTAGACTAACCCTTTAGCATTCAGATTTCTTTGTCAAATGTATTACTTATTTATTCATGTTGTATTGAATTAACCCATCATTATCTTGTAGCTTCAAGATTTCAATGGTATGTTTGTAGATTTTTAGAATGATATTGTAGGGTAGGAGTCCACACTTAGGGTTTACATTACCAGTCTGGAACCACTATCTAGGCTGGCATATCAATCTCCTGGAAACTGTTCAGAAACATGCAACCAGACAAATACCCACCATCAGGCATCTACCATACTCCGAACGTTTTGCTTTGTTGAACATGAACATATTAAAGTTCCAACGTCTGGCAACTGACTTGGCAGACACCCACAAGATTATCCACCATCTTTCCAACAACAACCTTGGGCATCTTTTTGAATTCCGTATGTCTAATACTCATGGACAGCCTTACAAAATCAAAAAAGCAACACAGCACCCATAACTTTTAGAAACATTTTTTCATTCTTAGAATTGCTGAAGCATGGAATGTTGTTGGCACTCCGTCGCTTATGACGTCGAGGGTTCCAGTTGATCCCATCAATGGAACAGCCTGCTCGTGAAATTAATGTGCAAGTGGCTGAGCACTCCACAGACACGTGTACCCTTAACATAGTTCTTGGGGATATTCAGCGTGACACAGTGTGACAAGGCTGGCCCTTTGAATTACAGTTACAACAGAAAGTGAGAGAAAGTTGTGGTGAAAGAGTACAGCAGGGTTTGCCACCATCTCCTGCCGGAACCTCGTGGAGCTTTAGGTGTTTTCGCTCAATAAACACTCACAACGCCCGGTCTGGGAATCCAAACTACGATCCTATGACCGCGAGTCCACTGCCCTAACCACCGGACCATTGCGCCTCCACTGAAGCATGGAATAAACTACCTACATCAGTTGTTAGCTTTAAAGACACTACATCCTTCAAAACTTACATGCTTCCTGAAATTCACCAACAGCACACCTGATGCCACCACCCCTGTTTCTGTCTTTTTTTTTTTTTTAAAGATATATTCACTTTTCTTCCTGTGCATATTCTATGTATTTCCAATTATTGCTTTCTCAATCACCAAAGCAGAGAAGGTGGGACCTAGTCATGCAATGTTCTATTATGCTAATTTATGCTATTAAAAACAGAAATTAGTATGAAAAAAACATTAGAATTCTTCAAAAATTTGTATAATTTATTTTTATTATTACAGATAAAATGCCAAAGATATGATATATTTTACAATAAACATTTCAAAGGTAACTGCATTATTTAAACTTGTTTGAATAATTTACATGAATTAGAAGTCACAACGTTCTGAACAATGTAGTAAGATATTTCATCAATATTTATTCCAAATGATAATTAATGGATAACAGCATGAAATTTGCAACAAGAAAGTGCATTGAAGTCATGTTTAAAATGCTCAGCATCCGTGTACAAAACAATTATTTATTTACTTTTTTTTTTGAGATTTCCTCAACAAAAACTATTTACTTTCTTTAATATATACAAAAGTAAATGCCATGAATAGAATCATTATATATCAGATGCTTAAAAAATATTGGGAAAAAAAAAAAAAAAAAAAAAAAAAAAAAAAAAAAAAAAAAAAAATGAAATGCAGAATGTGGAAACTATGAAACTATAGATAAAAAGTTGAGAAATAAAATAATTTACTGTCTAAAAATATCTGCAATCAGATATCAACAAAATTCAGGAATCAATATGGAAAACAATTGGTAAGAGCAAAGATCCAGTCAGCAGAGAGGCTGGTATCCCATCGTCAACGTATATAAAAATATGCAAATGATTTTATTTAGTGCTATCATAATTCGTTCTAGAACTATGTTGGAAACTAAAAAATATTCAGCAGTAGATACTAAACTCAAATTTCTTTTTTTCTTTTCATAATAATAAATTATTGAATAGAGCAAGTTTTAATAATAATTCTTTCTACTGGAAGCACAAAGCCTCAAATTTGGGGGAAGGGATTAAGTCAATTACATCGACCTCAGTGCGTAACTGGTACTTATTTAATCGACCCTGAAAAGATGAAAGGCGAAGTTGACCTTGATGGAATTTGAACCTAGAACGTAAAGACAGACGAAATACTGCTAAGCATTTTTGCCTGGCATGCTTACGATTTTGCCAGCTCACCGCCTTAATAATAATAATAATAATAATAATAATAATAATAGAATGTTTTACAAAAATTTCAGTTTTAAACATTCATATTGAGACAAATTACTTTGACTTAATATGAACAAACATAAGCAAGTGAACCACATTAAAAATTCTAAAGAAATGATGAAAATAATGAAAAACAATTTGATTTGTCTAACTCATTTCTGTAGCAATCATAGAGAAAGAAAACAATTACAGCAGCAGATATTTGTTCAGTTTTGAATTCTGCTCTCCACCAACTCAACATATTTATAATGCAATTTGACTTTAGATATTTCCCTAGCAAATTAAAAACTGAAAAACCATGACCTTTTTCAAATATAAAAGAACATATTAAAAACAACTTAAAACAATTTTGCAGGGAGTTATGTAGATATCAGATTTACGGAGATAATATTGTTGCACAAAATTCTGATAAATGCTTTCATTTTATATTTTCTAATATGCGAAAGAATGAGTTTAAAAAAAAACAAAACAAAACCAATGTATTTTGCTTCAAAAAATTACATTATACAAAGAAATAAATTGGGATACTATGATGATTCAAGTTGTAGCAAACTTATAATTCAGCCATAAGAAAACTTCTGAAAGTATGAATGGATTTAAGAGGTAAAATCTGTTTTATCTTAAATAAGCGTACAATCAATTTTTTTTTTTGGAGGAGAATAATTAATTAGTTGATTTAATTTATTAACCCTGGAAGATTTTATTTTCTAACACAATATATCAAACTAGACAGCTGAAGGCATTTATGCCACCAAATCATGTGCCATTGAATATTTCATATATATGGATGTATATAGTGTTTGTGAAGGAACTTCTCCAACTATGACAGGATTAAAAATTTTTAATTGGTTCATTTATTTTAAGCATAAATGGAGAATGTTACCACTTTCAGAATGGTCATTTACACAATTATTTAAATATTCTTATTTACAACAAGTTACTTCACTTGTTTATGGTTGGGTGTCTTCAACATGCCTGAAGCATATTGTCAATGATTATACTCTCACTGGTATTTTTTTTTTTTTTTTACTTCATGACAAAGAATACCTCAGTATTAATATTTAACTTGTATTCAATGGTAAATAGTAGAATTATCAAGTTTGCTAGAGTTTTTACAACAAAAATTCATTGTGTTTCAATTCAACTCTGACAAAATAGAGATAATTACTGTTGATTATTGCATCTTCTCTTTGTTACTTTAGATTAATAATGCCAGCCTAATCAATGAAAACTTTAAAAGATGATAACACTAACACCATAACAAAGAAATTCTGTAGCAATTCTTTTGTAAAAGATATGTGATTTCAGAAGAGTGAGTGCCAACAACTGATTAAATGATTACTTAGTAAACATTAGGTACATTAAGGGCTTTCTGGTTACTGACTAAGCAGTTTTTACTCTAGCATGAGTTAGTATGTATTTCTATATATCACTTAAATTCCATTTACTGGAGTCAAGAAAATTGAACAAAATGCAAGCCCTATCAGACAAAATTCCCAACATTGTTAATGTATAAAAACCATTGGTATATGGGTCTATCAGTTCAATAAACAAGAAATATATGAGAAGATACCAAATATGTTGAAAAGGAACTTGCATGATACCACTATTTAGTTTCTTCCTTTTTCTCATCCAATGTGAAAAACAGAAAGCAATGAAAAAAAAAAAGGTATCAGTCAATAATGATATCATATGAAGAAATAAGGAAGGGAAGAAAATGTATTTGAGTATAGAGTTGTTGACGAGATGTGACCAATAGGAAAGAAGAAAAAAAATTGTGGAACTGTTAACCAGCAAATAATAGAAGAGAAGATGAACAATATTGCAAGACTAATCAGTCTTTATTGACTTCATAAAGGTAGTGAGACCAATTTAAAAAAAAGTACTCTCAGATTCTGGATTTACCAAAGTTCATATAGTAAGTCAAACAGCAAACAATATGCAAGGGTGATTGTCTGTGACTCTGATGATGCATAGTGTCAACCAACCACAGACAACTCAATATTTTCAAGGGAAGCAACATTAGTGGCACAAATAAAATAGCTGAGAATCGAATGTCACCATACTGAAGCAGTTACTGTGATTTTATTTGGTGGGCCTAAGTTGCGAAATTGGAGTTACAAAGGAAAGATCAGGAAAATCCAATACATCATCACTAAGAAAGTATTATATTAAATATGGCTGAGGCTCAGATATATATTAGAGATAGGGATTAGTGAGACTTGATTAAGATGAAGGTTGCAAGGATTAATGGCTTGAGAAACAGACACCAGAACCATCTAGTAATTCCTTCTACCGATCAAACTGTCAATGTGGTTGCCATTCATGGAAGCACTTATGGTGAGAGTTTTCGAAATGTTTAGAACCACAATTCCAAGCAATATATATACATATATGTATATATATTTGTTTAGTTTCAATAGCTTATTATAAGAAGATAAAGTATTGAAGATTAGCAATTAGTTTACTAACAAGTATCATGGAAAAAATGTTTTAAGAAGATATTATAATATTTGAGTAGGAAGAAATTTTGCCATTACTATAACTGCACATGTTCCAGTTGGTCACCCACCTGATCATAGATAAATACTAGTTGTGATTAGTCAACTTTTAAACAAATTTCACATCTCAAAGTAATTAGTGAGTATAGGAAATATCACAACAGTAGCAGTAAAACAAAATCTTGTTAATCATCATCACAATATAATACAGGAGTTAATTAAATTATACAAGGGCGTGTATATATATATGTGTGACTATGTATGGATATACTACTATTTCAGATGTGTTTTATTGCACCATCAAAGTAAAAAAATTACTTAACAGCAATTATGATTTAACTGTAAGTATTTGGCTTTCCTATATGAAATTAACGATTATATACATTATTGTTCCATATGTTTTCTCCTCCCACTATTCCTGGGTGGGCTGTTGGGGTAGAGCCCTCAGGCACCTCCTCCATAGGGTCCTATCAGAAGCAATCATCATTACAATTTCCAACTGGATTCTCAAGCATGACCAACAGAGACAATGAATATTATCCAGCTATCTCATTCTTATTTCTTTATTGCCCACAAGGAGCTAAACATAGAGGGGACAAACAAGGACAAAGTCGACCTGAGTCGATTTGAACTCAGAACATAACGGCAGACGAAATACCGCTAAGTATTTCGCCCGGGGTGCTAACGTTTCTGCCAGCTCACCGCCTTCTCATTCTTGGTCTACCCCTAGGTCTACTACTGCCAGTTGGCTCAGCTTGAAGAATCCATCTTGCGATTCTTTCCTGTAACATTTAAATCACGTCTGAAGTATTGGAGCTATGAACCCTCTGAATTTCAATGAAAGCAATTGGAAGTTATGAAATATTTTTACATAGGCACAAGGCTTCAAATTTGTAGGGAAGGTAAATAGAATTATATAATATTCATGCTTTTTTTTTTCCAAGGGAACTTGTAATATCAAGTGGAATGACTATGTCTGGGGATAGTAAAATGGGTTGTGGATTTAACTTGCCAGGAACTTACCTCTATCCTACAAACATTTACCACACAGGGTTACTATTTCATTGCAATAACTCGGTTTTAGGATTGGAAACAGATTTGTAAGAAAATTCAATGGAAAAAAAAAGATATAAACAATGAAACCAACAAAATGAAATGATATTATATACATATATACACATATGTATGTATAACATGTTTCTATATTTGTGTTTGTATAATGAATAATAATTTACTGATAAGACCAAATATAAATGATACTAAAACCTAAACAAGTCTAAAAGAAGAAAACTATAATAATTAGTTGTTAAACAAAGGAAATTAATTAATGTACTTCATTTGTTTCGGTGAAGGATTCCATTTGCCAGCTGCTTGAAGTTGAAATTCAAACAAAACGATGCCACTGAAATTAGAAAGAAACAAGAGTCATTTGTGAAAACACATTATCCTTAGATTAGTTGAGAAAACTATAGAAACATTAATGTATAAAGCATCTGATTAAACTTCTTGTTTTTCATCATCATCATCATCATCATCATGATGCTAGCATGATGATGATGATGATGTCTCCATGCTAGCATGGGTTGGATGGTTTGACAGGAGCTAGCAAGGCTAGGAGCCACACAAAGTTTCATTGTCTGTTTTGCCAAGGTCTCGACAGCTGGATGTTCTTCCTAACACCAACCACTTTACAGAGTGTACTGGGTGATTTATATGTGGCACCAGCACTGACAGGATCAATATTTAATCAGCTAACTGTGTGGCATCTTGGGTAAATGTCTTCTTGTAGCAGCCCTGAGCTGACCAATGGCTTGTGAGTGAATTTAGTAGATGGAAGCCTGTCATACATATAACATATGCATATATGTGTTTGTCCCAACACACACTGCTCAACAATGGGTGTGGGTTTGTCTCTGTAACTTATCAATTTAGCAAAAGTGACCAATAGAAAAGCATCAAGTTTTGGAAAAAAAAGATATGGACTGGGATTGATTTGTTTGACTAAACCTTTGAAGATGGTGCCCCAGCATGGTCTCAGTCCAATGACCGAAAAAAGATAAGTATTTGAGCTCAAGAATAAGTTCCATTAATCATCTGTAGAAGTTATTTAAATGAGAAAACTCATTATATATTCTTCAGAAATGGATTAAGACAGAGCTGTGATTGATGGAATATCCCTTATTGATAGGAATAAGATAATCTTCAATGATATTAATTCCAAGTTAGCTCTGATCAACAAAAGATGTTGTAGATTTTGGCCATCCATTTATTTTGTATATCCAAGACTAAATTGTCCAGTTTATCCATTCTTAAGATAGTGTGGTAAGAACTGTGGAAGATTTGACTACTATTTCTAGCACAGAAGTTTCTCCCTTGCTGGCTTGTTGAAAACACTGTATATGTTACTGGTGAAAGTAAAATTGGATTCAGTATCATGTTTGGCCATTGTAATTTTTAGCAAAGAAATATCCTTTATTATAGTTTACTTTTCTAAACTTTTTGTAGCTGATATAAAATTTTTTACAGCAGTTGACAATAACAGACAGTATAATTGTTCTGACTGTGCAGCACATTTTAAAGGACATGAAATGTAAGATTGATGAAATCAACGTAACAATTGATTGAAGTTCAGTTGGATCATCAATGAGTTAATAGCTGCAGGAGAGAAAATTTGCAGAGGATAAAAGAGTGGATAAAGTGGTTAGCAGAGAACTTGAGACAATAGCAGTGATAAGAGGAGGGATGGCCCTGGGTGGAGTTCAGAGAAACTTGACTGGTTGCTTTCTTGAGTGTTTACTGTGATACATTAGGCCAGTTACCCGGTTTCCATGGCATATAAGTGACTGAGATCACGACATTCCCCCTGAGCAGGACGCTGGTCTGTTGCAGGGTAGGGTAACTCATTTTCAGCTGAGTGGACTGGAGCAACATGAAATGAAATGTTTTACTCAAGAACACAATGCACCGACCGGTTCAGGAATCAAAACCATGATCGTTAAATTGTTAGTTCAACACCCCGACTGCTAGGCCAAGCACCTTCACTGAGTTTCTGCTCTGGTATCTCAAAATCTACCATATCTAGGAAGAATGGAAAAGAATGCTCATCAAGAGAAGCTCTACATTTATTGTCATAAATAAAAATATATGTAAAAAAGATAAACAATTACCTGATTTGAAGCGACATTAAGGCAAGCAAATGGAACTGCAAATCCTGCAAAAAGATAAATTTTAAATATTGAAGTGGAGTAATACAAATTAATTTCTATATTTATTTGTCTCACATCACAGAAAGACATGTTACCTATGCTGTATTGAAGACCAAATTTACATTAAAACAAACAATACTATTCTTTGTTTTTGTATCTAGTTTGCAAGGTACTTTATGTGAATTTGTGTGTTGAAACAAATTTTGTTGTGTCCAGGGAGAGTCATTATGCCAATATAATTAACACATGCACTGGTTCAATTCCACTCCTTTATTATTAGTCAATTGGTTAAATAACCAACTAATTTGTTTAATTTGTTTTGTTTTTGTTTGTTAAAGCTCTTGCATTGCTACTTGCAACCTTTTCAATGACTATTTGATTAGTTAGTTGGATACTAAACCAATTGATTTAAAATAAAGAAGTGGAATTGAACCGGTGTCTGTGTTAATTATATTGGCATAATGACTCTCCCTAAACACAACAAAAGTAATATTGTTCAATTCTTAAAATTATTAGGATATTTTAAACCTTTGACTGTCCTGTTACATGTAATACACAGGACATGTTTCCCTGATGTCCATGCATCACATGATATGCATTCTCAATTTTTTTTTTTAACCACCAGAGCAACTTGAGACTTATGAAAAGAGAGCTTTATATTACTCAGAATGTATGAAACAAGAGCTAACTAAAAGTCTGAAAACATGCATGGATGTTTAGGACAAACTTATAAACATTTTATGGATTAAATTCCTTTAATTGTATATACATATATATAAACAGCTCAGTACGAAGATGTAAATAAAAAATAAAGCACATATAAAATCTGCTTTAGAAAAACTAAAGTGCAATTACGTCTTGCTTAGCACAAAACCAAAAGGCCATGAATCAATGAAAAATGTGAACAGTACTACAATAGAAATGTAAAAGACCTTTCTGAATTAGGCAGCAAAGAGTCTGTCCTTCAAGAAAATAACACATGGTAACCAGCAACAGTTGTAGATAAATGCATGGAACCATGTAGCTATATTGTCAGAATGCACAAGGATGGAAGACTAGTCAGACATAATTCGTCAGCATCAGCTTACAAAGGTCCTGCTACAAGTGCAGACTGACCAACCACCAGCAATATCAGGCCACCCTGTGACAATAAGCTCTCGGCAAAGCTTAAGGACTTCATTTGTAACTAGAACGTTGATTAGAAATTTATAATTTTTCATTTGATAAATGGGGATGTAACAGGATATAACAAAATGTTAAGTATTTTATGGATTAAGCCCTTTTAATATAGACACAAATAGCTCAACCAGCAAAGTGTTAAATGCTTTAAAATCTTCCTTTGATGATTTAAATTTATATTTTGTGAGCTCTCTTCTTTCTAACTTTGCTTTCATCAATCTTGGCACTCATTTGGCTCCCTGCACTGGGAATTCAAATCATACAAAAGTCAAATTTGTCTTTTGTCCTTTCAATAAATAAATTCACAGTTAATGTATCAAGTGAGAAACCTCACTATATCTGTTACAACTCTTTGTTTTGAGTTCAATTTCTGTCATGCATTAGTGGTCTCTTTGTGATGAGACATAAGGTTTTGGTGGGTATCTGCTTAAGGAGTGATACACTACTTAATGTCAAGTGGAGTGATGTGTCAAGTAGTGCAGCATCTTAGGTGCATTAATATGCACGAATGCAAATGCATACCTCTGCATTAGATGAGGATAAACACTAAGACAGCAAACAATATGTTCTATTTAAAAAACTTCATTGGCAGCAGGCACACAGTGGGAAAAAAAGCTACAATATTTTTCAGTTGGGGTATTTCTTTCTATATTTGAATCTGAAATTTTTCTTCCTTTGAAATGCAAACTAAGGTGTGGCTGTGAAGTAAGAAGCTTGCTTCTGAAACACATAGTTCCAAGTTCAGTCCCACTGTGTGGCACCTTGGGCAAGTGTCTTCTACTATAGCCCCGGGCTGACCAAAGCCTTGTGAGTAGATTTGGTAGATAGAAACTGAAAGAAGCCCGACATATATATCATCATCATCATCATCATCATCATCATCATCATCGTTTAACGTCCGCTTTCCATGCTAGCATGGGTTGGACGATTTGACTGAGGACTGGTGAAACCGGATGGCAACACCAGGCTCGTGTGTGTGTGTGTGTATGTTTGTGTCTTTGTCCCCTACCACTGTTTGACAACAGGTGTTGGTTTCTTTATGTCCTTGTAACTTAGCAGTTTGGCAAAAAAAAAAAAAAAAAGATGGATAGAATAAGTACTGGGCTTAAAAGCAAAAACTTGTAGCGAGGTCAATTCATTCAACTAAAGTTCTTGAAGGCAGGGCCCCCAGCATGGCCACAGTCTAATGACTGAAATAAGTAAAAGATAAAAGATAAATTTGACTTACCTTCAGCAGTCTGTAAACTGACCATTTCACTGAAGTTGCTTTCACCAACATTATTATGAGCTTTCACTCTTGCATTGTAGATACTGTTAAAGTGCAAACCATCAACAGTACACATTGTCTCTCGTCCAACATACACAACCTGCAGTTGACAGAAAAAAATAAGGAAATGTAGAATTAGTTTTATACAGCAGCTACATCAGTTTTTGTCAGACTGTTTAGATTGGAGCCTGGTGTTGCCATCCGGTTTCACCAGTCCTCATTCAAATCGTCCAACCCATGCTAGCATGGAAAGCGGACGTTAAACGATGATGATGATGATGATGATGATGATGTTTAGTCATACTCAATACTACACAGGATTAGGGTGGCAAAATGGCAGAATTGTTAGCATGCTGGGCAAAATGCCTGGCAACATTTCATCTGTCTTTATTTTCTGAGTTCAAGTTCTGCCGAAGCCGACTTTGCCTTTTATCCTTTTGAGGTCAATAAAATAAGTACCAACTGAGCATTGGGGTTGATGTAATGGAATTACCCCTCCCTTGAATTTGCTGGTCTGATGTCAGAATTTGAAAACCATTAGGGTAGCAAGCTGGCAGCATTGTTAACATGCTGTGCAAGATGTTTAGCAGCATTTTGTTTATCTTTACATTCTGAGTTCAAATTCCACTAAGGTCGACTTTGCCTTTCATTTTTTCTGAGGTTGATAAAATAAGTATGACTTACTCCTTCCCTGAAATTGCTGGCTTTGTGCAAAAATTTGAACTTAATATTTACTGGTTATAGGGTGGTGAGCTGGCAGAATCATTAGCATGCTGGGAAAAATGCTTAGCAGCATTTCATCTCTCATTATGTTTGAGTTCAAATTCTTTGGAGGTAGGACTTTGCTTTTCATCCTTTCAGGGTCAACAAAATAAGTATCAGTTTTGCACCGGGGTTGATCTAATTGACTTACCCCATCTCCCAAAATTGCTGGCCTTGTGCCAAAATTCAAAATCAGTATTACAAAGGATTATCAAACCCTTTAGCATTCAGATTATTCTGTCAAATGTAATGCTTATCTATTCATATTGTTTTGAATTAATCACATGTTATCTTGTAGCTTTGAGATTTTGATGATGTGATTATTTATTTTTAGAATAGAAAAGGTTAGTAAAGTTACCTCCTTAAATCACTCACAAGTGCTTTCTACATGCCACTGGTAATGACCCACGCATGAATGGTGCTTATTGTGTGCCACCAGCATGAGAGCCAGTCAGGTGGCACTGGCATCAGCTACAACTACAATTTCCATATTTGATTGAGATTCTGATTGTGATTGTGATTTTGATTTTGATTTTTGATTTTACTTGACTCAATATGTCTCCTCAAGCACAGCGTGTCGCCCGACTATTCAAAGGTACTTTTTAAATGAGCTGGTTATGCAACACTGGCTACGGTTGTAATCTCACTTTACTTGCCGGGTCTTCTCAATCACAGCATATCTCCAAAGGTCTCGGTCTCTTGTCATTGCCTCTGTGAGGCCCAACGTTCGAAGGTCGTGCTTCACTACCTCATCCCATGTCTTCCTGGGTCTTCTTCTTCCACAGGTTCCCTCCACATTTAGAGATCAGCATTTCTTTACACAGCTGTCTTCATCCATAGGCATCACATGACTATACCAGTGCAGTCGTCTCTCTTGCACACTACATCTGATGCTTCTTATGTCCAACATTTCTCTCAGGGTGCTTACACTCTGTTGAGTGAGCACACTGACATTACACATCCAGCAGATCATACTGGCTTCATTTCTTTCAATCCTATGTATGTCCTCAACAGTCATGGCCCATGTTTCACATCGTGTAGCATAGCAATATGCACACATGCATCATACAGTCTACCTTTCACTCTGAGCGAGAGGTAGGAGCTTTCTGAACTTTGCCCAAGCTATTCTTATTCTAGTGGCAATGCTCTCCGAGCATCCACCCCCACTACAGACTTGGTCACCTAGGTAGTGGAAGCTATCAACTACTTCTAGTTTCTTCCCCTGGCATGTGATGGAATCTGTTTTCTGAGCATCTTCGGTTTATTGCCCCTGTGCATCTATGTCTACTTTTCCATTCTTGCATGGATTGGACAGAATTTACCGAGGCAAATTTTCTATGACCAGATGCCTTTCCTGTTGCCAACTCTTACCTTTTACCCATGGCCAAACAACAATCATGCAATGCTGAAAAAAAGAAACACAAACACACACATACATATATTACAATGGACTTCTTTCAATTTTTGTCTACCAAATCTACTCACAAGGCTTTACTCAGCTCAGGGCTATGGTAAAAGACACATGCCCAAGGTGCTACACAGTGGGACTGATCCAAAAATCATGTGGTTGGGAAGAAAACTACTTGACCACACCACACCTTTGCTTAGCAAACACCTAGTTGTTTTTTTTTTTAATCTGAAGTCACAGAAGAAGAAAACTGAAAGTCATTTAAATTATGTTACAGACTTTATATCAGGCAGGTTATTTGAAAACAACAAAGTAAAAAGTTTTTCTTAATCCATGCTGGTGCCACATCAAAAGTATCTGTGTTGGTGGCATCCAGTACACACTGTGAAGTGGTTGACATCAGAAAGGGCAACCAGCTATAGAAACCTTGCCGAAACAAGCAATTGGAGCCTGGTGCAGCTCTATGGGTTGCCAGCTCCTGCCAAACTGTCAAACCCATACCAGCATGGAAAACAAATGTTAAACGAAGATGATGATGATGCATACAATTGTGGTCAAAAGCTTGGGACATTTAAAAAAAAAAAAATTAAATTGTTATGAAATTGTAATTTGATTCATATATATATACAGCATATATATTTGAGCAGTTAAGATAAAAATTCTAATTTTCAGACCTATGTTCCAAACTTTTGACCACGATTGTAGATGATTAGTTGCCTGCAACAAGAATAGCCAGCAGTAAAAACATCAATAAGATCATACAAAGGTATAGACTGTTCAGACTGATTAAATCCATTGTGGCAAAATGATCAATGAGAGCAATACTTTCAAGTCAGTTACAGAGATAAAAATCTTTGAAACTACAACACTTAGATGCAGTGCTCTGAGTCTTGCTGAGAGATGGCTTTCCATTAGTATTATGCCAAGCTGGCAGAATTGTTAGCATGTCAGGGAACATGCTTAGCAATATTTCTTCCATTTTGTTACATTTTGAGTTCATATTCTGCTAAGGTCAACTCTGCCTTTCATTCTTTTGGGGTTGGTAAAAATAAGTACCAGTTGAGCAATGAGGTTGATGTAATTGGCTTACCCCCCCCCCCCCCCCCGCTGTGCTCAAAATAGAAAGAATATTTACTAACCCTAAAATCTCCACTGTTGCCATCATCAAGTTCCAAAGTAAAAGTTTCAACAATACCACTTGGGTGAGGCTGCCATGCTATGGTGACACTGTTATTCTCAGCACTACAATCTTCAGGAATTATCACAGGCTGGCCAGGAGCTGCAAGAAACAAGAGGAACATTGTTCATTTATTTAACCACCACTCATTTCCAATATTCTTCAAAAACATGTCTAGCCATGGGAAAATATTTCCACGCTTGAAAACAGGTGAGAGTCAGCGACATGAAAGCCAGCTGGCCATAGAAAATCTGCTTCAATAAACTCTGACCCATGCAAGTGTGGAAAAGGGGACATTAAAACAATGATGATAGCACCTCAACACTATATTGAAAGAACAAGTAAACCCCTTACCTTTCATTTCATAAAAGTCCATATTCTCTATTGATTGTAAGATGTGTTCGTTGTCAAACCCTAATTCAAATTTTGGTGAAACTCGAGCTGTTAATTCAATTTCTCTGTTGAAATTTTCATCAGCTGTGGAAACGCGATTTATCAAAGCATTGGAAATCTGAAAGAGAAACGACCTCAGTGAAACAGAATATAAAATAAACAACCATTATTATCTGGAAAAAAGAGAAAAAGTCAACCAAGGAATTAAAATGAAAAAGTAAAGCAATCATAAATTCATATCCAGTTCTATGGTGGTGTACTATTGAAGTAATGTCATAAATTGATATACAAAAGGTGTCATAGCACAAGCATTTACATTACATTTTCTATTAGGAATTTAGGAATTTTCTATGAATTATGGTAACACATTTTTCAGTATTTGAAATTTGTTTTTGTCTGAAACACATAAAAAATACTTGTTCCCAAACAACCTTGTTGCTTAGATAATTTTTGAATAATTTGTAAGATAAAAGTAAAGTTTGATATAGACATATAATAATGCTGGTACCACAGCATGATCACAGACCTTGAGTTGTAACTAGTAAAAGTGAACATACATTAATGACTCAGATGCTAACTTAAAGAATGCCATAGTGCTGAAATATGCAGATGACATCAAGCTGTATCTTGAGATAAAAAAGGCAGATCCTGAACACTATAGATCTTTCCTGCAATCAGACCTAGACACAATGCAACAATGGATCATGGACTGGCAACTCAAGCTGGCTGTGGACAGGTGTACTACCATGCATTTTGGGAGGAAAAACCCAACGTCCACATACTCTCTCCACAACACTAATATCAAGAAGTCTTCTTTGAACATGACCTGGGCATTACTGTCAGTAGCAATTTGCACTGGACAAACTCAGCAAGACCTTTGTCAGTCGCTCTCCAGCTATTTATTTAAGGCTGTATATGGTTATGGTGTGGCCACACTTGGAATTTGCATCACCAGTCTGGGACCCCTATCTTGCTCAGGACATTGACCTCCTGGAAGCTATTTTGAGACATGCAACCAAGTGAATACCCTCCATCGGGCATCTACCATACTATGAACGCCATGCTTCCCTGGCTATAGATACATTGAAGCTCCAACGTTTGGCAACTGACTTAGTAAACACCCACAAAATTATTAACCATCATATCAACAACTACCTTGAGCACCTTTTTAAGCTCCATGTATCTATCACATGTGGGCATGCCTACTAAGTCAGAAAACAGCACAACTCCTGTGACTTTTGGAAACATTTTTTCACACTCAGAGTTGCTGAAGCATGGAACAAACTACTTGCATCAGTTGTTAGTTGCCGAGACATTGCATCCTTTAAAAACTCCATGCTTCTTGAAATTCACCAACACTATACCTGATAACCCCCACTCCATATGCATGCACACATGTATATCATGACTCATACACTATTCACATTCCTGACTTTTGTACATACTTCTATGTGCTGTACATGCACCTTTAATGAGTTGTAGTGCACCTGAGCACTATACACAATAATTTCATTATTATTATTATTATTATATCTAGTGAAACTACTGAAGTAATTAATTTCAGGTAGAAGGGGAGATAATTCAGTGTCATATTCTGATCTATTCTAATCCTGTTCTCCAGTCTTGCGTCTCCACTTTTCTATTTTAAATACTATTTTAACACTGCTATTAATTATAACAGTTCTGTGAGAAGTGATTTAGTGAAAGAGATTATATGAAGTTGTAGCCCAAATCATTTAATCTCCATCATTAAAATGAGAATCACATAAAGCCATCATCTCTAATGAAGTTTGACTTACATCAAAAGATGAAACATGTCTTCATATCTTGGGTGCTCAGTTTGTGGTCTGCCTTAAAATATTTGATCAGTTGTTTCTATGATGTAGGTGTGTTCAATAAGAATTACCTATCAGCATCATCATCATCATTTAACATCTACTTTTCTATGTTTGCATGGGTTACACAGAATTTGTTAATCCTTTAGCATTCAGATTATTCTGTCAAATGTAAATCTTATTAATTCATATTGTTTTGAACTAATCAAGCATCATCTTGTTGCTTCAAGATTTTGATGATGTGATTGTTTATTTTTAGAATGACATTATAAGGTAGATGGAAGAGGCCAGATCTGGCCAGTTTAAACATAAAATGTGTAGAATAATTTGGCTGGATATGGCTGGTTTAAATGCTAAAAGTTGAGGCGGATTTTCTACAGTCAGACGCCCTTCTCACCATTGACCCTCATCTATTTCCAGGCAAGGCAACATTTCGCTATAGTTAGTCATATTTTTCTTATAAGACTGCTTATATGATGATGATGATACTCATTTAAAACTATCATGTGATGTCAACACAAAGGTGTGCCACACACACACACACACACATACACACACAAACATGTATATGATGGGCTTCTTTCAATTTCCATTTACAAAATTCACTCACAAAGCTTTGGGGCTATAGTGAAATCTGAACTCAGATTGCTGGATTCAGAGTCCAGAGTTATAACCAAAAAATACTTCAAACAATTTTCATTAAAACATAGAATTACCTGTAAAAAAGAGAAGGCATCACTTTCTTTTAAGACTTCAATACCAAACTGAAGTAGTCCAGTGGTACGTTGTAGAAGGCTGGTACAATGGGAAACTTGTTCTTTCAGTGTCAAAATTTTCATTTCTTTTTCATTATTTAGAGTATCTAACAAATATTGCCGACGGGCTCTGATTGACTCTATTAATTCATCACACTTTTCAATCACATTTTTTTGAAATTCAGTACAGTTACACTGAAAAATAAAGGAAAAAGATGAATGTCAACAACTTTTAATAGGTAGCGAATCAGGAGTTATATTTATTAAAATGACTATCCTTCTAGAGATAACCACCACCACCACAACCACTGCATCATCACTGCTGCTGTCACTACCACCACCTATGCTGGCATAGGTTGGATGGTTTGACAAGACATGACAAGCTGGAGAGCTGCAACAGGCTTCAAATGTCTGTTTTGGTATGATTTCTACAGCAGGATGACCTTCATAACACCAACCAATTTACAGTGTACTGAGTGCGTTTTATGTGGCACCAGGACAGGTGCTTGCTTTATACATGGCATCAGCCTTTTTAAATCAAAAAATGAAAATTTTTAAAATTAATGTTTGCCATAATGTATGTTGTGTCATAACTCAGAATTCATTGATGACGGGACAATATTTTACAAATAAAATTTTGTTGGTGAGGTAACTGGAATAATATTTCAATAACTGAGAAATTGGGAGTATAATTTCTAACCAAAATGCTTCTGTTTGTAAGTAAAGCTATGCAGTAGAAATGTAAGATAGCAGTTTGTTGGGTAAAGTGTTGGTTTCTAATCTGTACTTAACATTGACATTAGCACTGAACATCAGAGGTTACAGGGTGAATATGAAAAAAAAAAACAACTTAGTTGTGGAATGTTGGGTTAGGGTCACATAAGGTTAAGGTGAAAACCATTGAAATAAAACTATGATAGCAAAACTGTTAACCATACACATATGTAGATGTCATTATATATTTTGTTAAAATTGCATCAAAGAGATATGGTTTTCTCTTCAAAACCATGAATTAATTATTTAGCTCTCAATGGTTGATAACATACAAGAAACAAATAAATATCATTAGAGTACACTATATGATAGCATATGAGCCAATGTCAGAGCATCTATAGTCAATTGGCTTTCTAGACATGGCAACAAAATATATCAGTTCTGAACTTTTCTCTGAAATTGGTTTCAAATTTTGGCACCAGGCTAGCAATTTCAGAGGCAGGAATAAGTTGATCACATCAACTCCAGCACTCAACTGGTACTTATTTTATCGACCCCAAGAGGATGAAAGACAAAGTCAACCTCAGAGGAATTTGAACTCAGAATGCAAAGATGGATGAAATGCTGCTAGGCATTTTACCTGGCCTGCTAACAATTCTGCCAGTTTACCATCTTACTTTTCTCTGATATTAAAATAAGGATATAGATTAGGGGTTGTTGAAACCACACCATTGTAGTTATATTATAACAGAATAATATTATAGACAGACTGACTTTAATTTCATTTCCTTGGTAACGTTGTTTAACCCTTTAGCCTTCAAATTACTGCGCTGTGTCAAATATAATACTTATTTGTTCACATTGCTTTAAATTAATCATGTGTTGTCTCACAGCTTCAAGATTTTAATTACGTGATTTTTTTATTGTTAGAATCACATTGTAGAGTAGTTGTGAGAGGCCAGATCTGGCTGGTTTGAACAAAAAAAAAAAAAACAACAAAAAAACAGGTAGAATATTTGGCCCTGATATAGGTTAAATGCTAAAGGGTTGTTAAAGCATTTGCTACAGGTCTGAGACATTTTGGTGCTGCCTATTTCATGTTACTGATTCAACACTTATTTGAAACATTTTACTATTTCTCTTTCTCTCTCTCTCTCTCTCTCTCTGTCTTCTCTGTTTATGTGTGTGAACATCTAGTTATGCTTGTGTGTATGTAATATCCCTCTTTCTCTCTCTCTCTCTCTCTCTCTTTCTTAGTATCTGTATAGTTCTGTATATCTGTATACAGTATGTTATTCTTTCAATACATGCTCAATAATTTTAATAACAACAGTCACAATGTAAAGATGAAGAAAAGTGAATCAATATCTTTCTCAGGGACAATTTGTTTGTAGCTTCCTCTAGAACATGTCCTAGTATTTGTAAAAATATAAATACTACATTTAACAACTCTCAAGGTAGAAGAGGTGACAAATAACAAAGAAGATAGTTTTCAAAGGTATTCCCTCTTTTCAGTACTACTAATCAATTGACTTTACACTATCTCAAGAAACAAACACTTCAGAAAAATACAACTTCAAAAAAAAAAAAAATAATAATAATGCTTTCCATGATTAGTGCACTATAAGTTTCCAACATCATCATTTAATGTCTGTTTTCCATGCTGGCATGGGTTGGACAGTTTGACAGGAACTGGCAACCCACAGAGCCGCACCAGACTCCAGTTGTCTGTTTTGACATGGTTTCTATGGCTGGATGCCCTTCCTAATGCCAATCACTCTACAGAGTGTACTGGGTGCTTTCTATGAGGAATCAGTACTGGTGCTCTTTACTAGGCATTAACAACTGTAGAATTTCCACAGTAATGCTATTAGTTTTATTATTTCAGTAGTATATATCTTGGTTTTCATTTTATCAGCTATAAATATGTATCTTGGCATCTCATGCAGAAATACTTCTAATTTGTATACAGACATCACGAGCTAATAAGAGGGCCTTTATAGCTGCTAGAAATAGCAGCCAAATCTCCTTCCAGTAACATTACCATCTTAAGAAAATAATAAGGCTAGCTTGTATAATGTAGTACACAAGGCAGACAAGGTCACAAGCCACCACCATCACCCATATGCCAAAAAAAAAAGAAGAAAGAAGAAATGGAATAATTTTGGATAGAACATCGGACTGTTCAGTCCAGGTTGAACTGGTGCTACAACAACAACATACATCAGCATCATCATTATGAAACCATAATGGTAACAGCACAAATGCAAATATATTAAATTGCCAGATATTTAGAAAGTAGAGAAGCAGTAATTCATTATTTAATACATTGTTTAATTATTTCCCTATATGTGTATGTCAAGGAACTCAGGACTATTGGAATTTAGAAGAAGTATTAAGTCAACTGGAATTGGTAAAGGAAAAATTTCTTAACTAAAATGGAACCTTTTTTCTCCACAAGCCCTGTTAATTAAAGATAAATCTGGAAATAGAAGTCTACAAATATAAAATGATCTTTCCTCCAATTAATGTTTTACATAATCTAAAATGAGGAAATGTATGCAAGGAATGGTTAAAAGAGAAAAACAAACAAACCAAACAAACCAAACAAAACAAAAATGGAAAACAGGATTAAAAGGAGTTTTCTTAGGTAGAAGCAGCTTCTAAAAATAAACTGATTCCCAACCTCAGACATTAAAATAAGACATGTTACCCTCTCCTATTTCCTCTTAGAAAGAAGTTTGAAGAGAAACTGTTCTTCACTCACTCAACAGACATTCAGAAAGAAATCCAAATAATCCAAAATATGAACATAAATTCCTTGTTTTGGTTTTCAAAATTGATATTTTTCTTCTTAAATTCAGAAACTATTTTATAGTTGTAAAATACTAAAACAAAACTAAAATATAGTTGTTTCATATACAATTTGACTTTATATTGTACTAATGATGCAATAATAATGTTTGATGATGATGATGATTGTTGCTGTGAATTTTCTTTCCTTTTTCCCCCCCTTTATTCTATGTTTACTTATCTATTTTTTACTTTTTCTCTTTGTCTTCCCCTTTTTCTATGTCATATGACTCTATAAATGAACAATCTGGTGTGTTTGTTTTAATGGCCTACCAGTGTATACAGTACGTTTCTCTGCTCTAGGTGTCAGGAAGGCACTTGGCAAGAAATGGAAACAGAACTGAAAGAAGATACTAATGAAAATAATGATAAAAATAATGATGTTTGAAAAGTCATGAATGTTACAAGTAAAACAAAAGACAGGGAAGGCATCACCACTGCAAAATTAAGAAGACACCTGTGAAGAATTCTAACAGCAGCTGACATTGTTAATAGTTCTATTTCTGTGGGATTCACTAATAACAATTACAATGTCTTAGATTAATTTTATTGCATTTTTGTATAAAATCATGCAGAATGTTAGACTATCAGAAATGTAACCTTTGCTTAAGATGATGATGAGCCTCTGCTGTTCCCGCTACCACTGCTGCCACCACTACTACTAATAATAATGGTTTCAAATTTTGGCACAAGGCCAGCAATTTGGGGGGAGAGGGTAAGTCAATTACAATGACCCCAGGGCTCGACTGGTTGTTGTTGGCACTCCGTCGCTTACGACGTTGAGGGTTCCAGTTGATCCGATCAATGGAACAGCCTGCTCGTGAAATTAACGTGCAAGTGGCTGAGCACTCCACAGACACGTGTACCCTTAACGTAGTTCTCGGGGATATTCAGTGTGACACAGCGTGACAAGGCTGACCCATTGAATTACAGGCACAACAGAAACAGGAAGTAAGAGTGAGAGAAAGTTGTGGTGAAAGAGTACAGCAGGGTTCGCCACCATCCCCTGCCGGAGCCTCGTGGAGCTTTAGGTGTTTTCGCTCAACAAACTCTCACAACGCCCGGTCTGGGAATCAAAACCGCGATCCTATGACCGCGAGTCTGCTGCCCTAACCACTGGGCCACTGCGTCTCCACGCTCAACTGGTACTTATTTTATCAACTCTAAAAGGATGAAAGGCAAAGTCAACTTCAGTGGAATTTGAACACAGAATGTAAAGATGAATGAAATGCTGTTAAGCATTCTGTCTGGTGTGCTAATGACTCTATCAGCTTACTGTCTTTTTTATAATGATAATGATAATAATAATAATAATAATAATAATAATAATAATAATAATAATAATAATGATCCTTTCTACTATAATAATAATAATAATAGTAATAATAATAATCCTTTCTACTAATTTGTGGGGAGGGGACTAGTCAATTACATCGCCCCCAATGTTTCACTGGTACTTAATTTATCGACCCTGAAAGGATGAAAAGCAAAGTCGACCTTGGTAGAATTTGAACTCAGAATGTGAAGACAGGCAAATACCACTAAGCATTTCATCCGGCATGCTGATGATTCTACCAGCTCGCCACCTTAATAACAACAACAATAATAATAATAATAATAATAATAATAATAATGGTTTCAAATTTTTCCACAAGGGCAGCCATTTTGGGGGAGGGGACTAGTTGATTACATTGACCCCAGTGTTTCACTGGTTCTTAACTTATCGACCTTAAAAGGATGAAAGGTGAAGTGACCTCAGCGGAATTTGAACTCAGAACATAACAACAGGCAAAATACTGCTAAACATTTTGCCCAGCATGCTAAGGATTCTGCCAGCCCACCATGATAATAATAATAATGATACTAATAATAATAATAATAATAATAATAATAATAATAATAATAATAATAATAATAATAATAATAATACAAAAATGCTATGACAAAGTGGCAGTGCAGACACACTGGGAGTTGTGCAGGAAGTATGGGCTAAGAAATTCCAACAAGTGGCATAAGTATCAACCTTTACCATATGCAGAAAATGGTCAGGTGAAACTCACATGGGATTCACCAATCTATACAGATAAGAAGCTGTAATATAAACAACCAGATATCACTCCCCTATGGAAGGAGTCCAAAGAATGAACTATCATCACTGAAACTATACCTACAGACCAGAATATTGTGAAGATAGAGGAAGAGAGAGAGTTGAGAAGTATGAAGAACTAGCATTGGAAATGAAACACATTCATAGAGCCTCAAAAGTGAGTGTGGTACCTATTGTGATAAGGTGCACTTGAGACCATCTCAAAGAAAATGATATTCTGGCATGAAAAGCTGCAAATACCAAACTTTATAGGAGGTACACAGTTGGCAGCAATACTTGGAACAGCACGCATTTAGAAAAATGTTGCATTTCTAAGCTGCAGGATAGAGCTAAGACATAATATAAATCAGAATAATAATAATAATAATAATAATAATAATAATAATAATAATGCGCCGTTTATCTTGATATGAGATCACCATGTCGCGCACATATGGTTGTGATGCATGTGCCTGGCGTACCCTTATCAGATGGGTAGTCATGATGGGTATACTGGGCTTCGTATATTTTACCCCAGTGTAACTTTGATGGCATGCACTGCTCTCTCACTCAATAATAATAATAATGAATAGTAATGATAATAATCCTTTCAATAATGGGCACAAGGCCTAAAATTTTTGGGGAGGGGGCAAGGTGATTACAGTGATCCTGGTGTGTAACTGGTACTTATCTCATCAACCCCGAAAGAGTGAAAGGCAAAGTCGACCTCAGTGGAATTTGAATTCAGAACGTAAAGATGGATGAAATGCTGCTAAGCATTTTGCTGGCGTGCTAATGATTCTGCTAGCTCACTGCCAAAATAATATTAATAACTGGTAATTAAAAACTATCCGGGAGTCTTTAATGATTATGATGATAATAATAATAATAATAATAACAATGATTTCTTTTATTTGCCATCAGGGTGAAGGATGAGGGAGACGATACAAAGACAGACAAAGTGTGGGGGGGTTACATATAATGAAATGATTTAAAGAAACAAAAACAATTGAAAGTATACAAAGTATACAATAAACCAAAGAAAGGAAGTATACAACAGTTAATAAAAGGGAAAAAAAAATGATAATGACGTGCTCCTTCTGACACAGGAGAACGTCATGGAATAATCGAGGTCCATTGTCCAAGATCTCCTTGAACATCAAGAACAACTGCCCCCTCCAATTTCTTTTCTCTGACTCACAAGTCTAAGAAGAATATAACATATAGCAATGAAATGCTTTCTATTAGTCAGCAATAATTTCTGTCATTAAACAAAACAACATTACATATGTTATTTATATAATTTTATGTAAATGATTCCAACATGAAAGAACTACAACAAAAATGAGAAATCCCTTGGATTGGATGGTATTTTGGATTAAGGATTCTACAATGCTGCAAAAACTTTTCTATAAATATTTGTCTTTATCTGATTAATGATACCAAACTGTTGCTATTGATTGGTTAGTATATCATCACAATCATCGTTTAACATTTGTTTTCCATCTGACATGAGTTGGATGGTTTGACAGGAGCTTTGGCATAGATTCTATGGTTGGATTCACTTCCTAATACCAACCAGTTTACAGTGTACTGGGTATTTTTTACATCATCAATAGTAAGCAAGTAACTCACAATACAAAACCCTTCAACTGAGGTGCAAATAGTTTTGAGGGAGCTGGCTTTGTGCAAAGTGTTGAGAAATTTAAACTGTGATAGAAGCACAGAAACAGATGTTTTGCTGTAGAGGAGGAGATACATAGTTACCCCAGTTAAAGAGAAAAAGAGAGAGAGAGAGAGAGAGAGATGGTGGTGAATTTTATAAATTGTAAAATGTATTCTTCCTCATTAAAAGGTTTAACCATAGTAGTGGAGGTGGATGCTCTGAGAGTGTAGCTGTGAGAATAAAATTAGGCTGGGCAAAGTTCAGAGGGTTCCTACCTCTGCTGGCAATAAAGGACCTCTCCCTCAGAGTGAAAGGCAGATTGTGCGATGCCTGTGTGCAAACAGCTATGCTACATGGCAGTGAAACATGGGCTGTGACAGCCGAGGACATGTATAGGCTTGAACAAAATGAAGCCAGTATGCTTCGCTGGATGTGCAATGTTAGTGTGCATGTTCAACAGAGAGTAAGCATCTTGAGAGAAAAGTTGGGCATAAGAAGCATTAGATGTGGTGTGTTCAAGAGAGATGACTGCACTGATATGGTCATGTGATGCGTATGGATGAGGATAGCTGTGCAAAGAAGTGCTGATCTCTAAATGTGGAGGGAACCTGTGGTAGAGGTAGACATAGGAAGACATGGGATGAGGTGGTGAAGCATAATCTTCAAACTTTGGGCCTCACAGAGGCAACGACTAGTGATTGAGACCTTTGGTGATATGCTGTGCTTGAGAAGACACGTCAAGTCAAGTGAAATTGTAGTCGTGGCTGATGCTGGTGTCACGTAACTGGCACCCATGTTGGTGGCACGTAAAAAGCACCTTTCGAGTGTTAGGCCTCATAGAGGCAATGACCAAGACCTTTGGCATTATGTCGTGCTTGAGAAGAAGACCCATCAAGCTAAGTAAAATTGTAGTCATGGCAGATACTGGTGTCACACAAATGGCACCTGTGCCAGTGAGATGTGAAAAACACCCATTACACTCTTGGAATGGTTGGTATTAGGAAAGGAATCCACCTATAGAAACTATGCCAAATCAGACTAGTGTCCGGTGCAGCCTTCCCGCTTGCCACCCTGGTCAAACCATCCAACCCATGCCAGCATAGACAATGATGATGATGATGATGATGATGATTATTATTATTCTGTCAAATGTAATGCTTATTTATTCACATTGCTTTATATTAATCGTGCATTATCTTGCAGCTTTGAGATTTCAATGATGTGATTGTTTATTTTTAGAATGACATTGCAGAGTAGATGTATGAGGCCAAATCTGGCCAGTTTAAATGCTAATGGATCAAGGTTTTAGTGACTGGTTGTTGATGAGAGGTTGTAATGTTGTTAGTGTATTTCTTTGACTGTGTCTTGCTTGTCTTGGTTGGTAGCAGATCATTCTTCATGTACATTTGGTCCAGGCTGTATATAAATGATGCCTGTGTGAAAAGTTATAAAGAAGTGAAGGATGGCATCATCATCATAGGGGTACTCTTGCTGGATTTAAAAGTGCATGGGATGCTGATGCAGGGAAAGAAAAGTTATCTGAGAAAGCAGATCTTGAAACACACTAAAATAGAATGTAACAGATAGCTGATGCATGGAGCTCAAAGGTAGGCAATTTTGGTAGGAGGTTCTGAAATCAGATATAATGCAAGGTTTTACTTATGTCAAAGGCAACATGAATAGTTTTGCCAATTTTAAGACTGACAAACAATTTATAGGTTTGGTCTTATAAAAAATATACTGGTGGCCACTGCAGAGGGGAAGAGATTCAAAGTAACAATCATTTATAACTGTTTCCATTATCTTTAACTCTTTAGCTTTTAAACAAGCCCAAATATCTTCAAAGAGACAATGACCAACTCAAAGCAACACTGAAAACACTGGAAATGAGCCTAAATCATTTGAAACACAATCCCAAGACTGTACCAACTGGCAGTGTTCCCTCACCCTCAGAACCAAAAACTTCAAAGCCACCAAAAGAGCAAAGAAAGAACTCAAATGACAGGAGAGAAAAGCTCAACAAAATCAACCTCAGCTATGTAGTCAATGCCACTGACTCTTCTATGCTAGAATTTGTCTATAGAGTCATCAACGTCATCACCATAAAGGAAGCGTACAGCAAAGAAGAAACTAAATCCTGATATATGAAATAAAGTTGATGATTCTACCTGTTTTATATTCAAAATGGCATGATGTAGCCTCCCGCACATACGCTACAATATCAGAGTAAAAATAAACAATTACATCACTGAAATCTTGAAGTTATGAGATAATGCATCATTAATTCAAAACAATGTGAATAAATAAGTATCACATTTGACAGAGTAATCCAAATGTCAAAGTGATAAGATGTAAGTGAGGGGAATAGATTATTAGTTGACCGGCATAGAGAGGTTATCTTTTGTGTGAATGGGACACACTGTTGGATTAGATATACAAGTTGGGTTAAATACATACAAGAGAATGGATAAAAGGTTCAGTGAGTACAGGGGCCAGCCCGAGTGCACTTTGTTTCTAGGGAATAAAGAGATACTGTCATAACTGGTTATCTAGTTTAGCTGAAGTGACCAGAGATGTTTTCACACTTAGTATTAAGGGTGGGCTTGAGAGAGAGAGAGAGAGAGAGAGGGAGAGAGAGAGAGAGAGAGAGAGAAGGGGAGAGAGAGAGAGAGAGAGAGAGAAGGGGAGAGAGAGAGAGAGAAGAGTTTGGGAGGTGTTTTATCATAGGTGTGCAAAATTGGATTAGAGGTGGAATGGTTAGTAATTAAGGTGGTGTCACTGGCAGGAGTATTGGTTATAGAGCCTCACTGGATTCAGCAGAGTTTATAAGATTTCTCTGATTGCAATTTGGAATCAATAGAAAACTTTCATGCAATGTGATAAACGAAAATTTTGTTACTGAGTGTTATTGACAGCAGTCTTAACTTGCACAAAAGTGAAACAGATGTGGGCGAACCATTTAAGTGAGTTTGGCTTGTGTACTTAAGTCGAGTGTGGGTTGTGGATGGTTTTAATTACCCGCTCAACTAACTCAAATGGACCAGACGTGAAGCACTATTGTTACAAACATGATGGGTATAGAACTACCAAAGTTCATCTTTTACTTGTTTCAGTCATTAGATTGCAGCCATGCTAGGGCACCACCTTGAAGAATTTTAGTCAAGCAAATCCACCTAAGTGCTTATTTTTTTATGCCTGGTTACTTATTCTATTGGTCTCTTTTGTTGAACCACTAGGCCACAGGGATGTAAACATACCAACACCAGTTGTCAAGTGGTGGTGGAGGACACACACACACACACATACATACACACACACACACACACACACACACACACACACACACACAACAGGCTTCTTTAAGTTTCCGTCAACCAAATCCACTCACAAGGCACTTGCCCATGATGCCACACAGTGGAACTGAACCTGGAACCATGTGGTTGGGAAAACACAAGGGTTTAATGAGTAAATGATGGTTGGAGGATGTGGGGGAAATTTGATTACAATGATAGCATTTAAAACTGACAAACATGTAATCATCTTCTTTTATTTGTTTCAGTTACTGGACTGTGGCCATGCAGGGGCATTGCCTTGAAGAGTTTAATCGAACAAACTGACACAGTACCATTCTCTTTTTTTAAATACCTGTACTTACACAATCAGTCTCTTTTGTCAAACCACTAAGTTATGGAGATGTAAACAAAACAATGCACAAGTTATCAAGCAGTAGTGAGGAGGACAAATGCAAACACAAACAAACACACACACACACACATATAAGCAATGGGCTTCTACAATTTCTGTCAATCAAATTCACTTACAAAGCATTGGTTTCCACAGGGCTATAATAAAAGACATTTGCCTAAGGTGCCAAGTAATAAGTTTGAACCTGAAAGCATGTGGCTGCAAAGTGAGCTTCTTAACCACACAGCTATGCCTGTACCAAATTGAAAGATAACTATTTAATCTTATATATATATATATACTTATCTTTTACTTGTTTCAGTCATTAGACTGTGGCCATGGTGGGGCACCACCTGAACCTTTCAGATAAGAAGATAAAGAACTGAGATACCTGGCACTTTGCTGTACTCAAGAAGACCTCCACAGCAGAAGTGTTAAGGTGACATCCCCTGGTGAAGAAGGTTTGTCTACAAGAGCTAGTGCCATGTAAAAAGCACTCATGCTACTGCCACGTAAAGAGCATTTGTGCCAGTGCCACATCAAAAGCACCCAACACACTGTAAAGTGATTGGCATTAGGAAGGGCATCCAGCCATAGAAACCAACCCAAATCAGATGGGAACCTGGTGCAGCTCTCCAGCCTGCCAACTCTGGTCAAACCACCCAACCCATGCCAGCACGAAAAACAGACATTAAAGGATGATGATGATGACGATGATATATATCATCATCATCATCGTTTAACGTCTGCTTTCCTTGCTGTCATGGGTTGGACGGTTTGGCTGAGAACTGGCAAGCTAGGAGGCTGCACCAAACTCCAATCTGATCTGGCAAGGTTTCTACAGCTGGATGCCCTTCCTAATGCCAACCACTCCAAAAGTGTAGTGGGTGCTTTTTATGTGCCACAGGCATGGGAGCCAGTCAAGCAGCACTGGCATCAACCACGTTCAAATGGTACTTTTTACATGCCACCAGCACAGGTGCCAGTCAGGTGGCACTGGCATCGACTATGCTATATACATATACATACACACACACACACACACACACACATACATATATATATATATATATATACACGCACACACACACACACATAAATGAAACACCATATAAATTAATTAGTGAATGTCAATTAAAGATTAGAAGGCTGGAAAGTCCATAGAATTCTTTTAATTCCTATCTTCAATAATGTTTCATTCATGAATTAAAACCATATTGATTTAGTCTTAATAAACTAATGGATAAGCAGTTTTGTCTACATAGATTATAAGCTATTTTTTCTGTCAACACAATAATATGTTGCTTCCATTTTCATAAATATTTTAGAAGGATAAAAAATGTTTCCCTTTACATGTCTATTCTTTTTTCTTCTTTGAGCCCAAGGACTTAAAAGGCCAGTTTCCATGGTGTATAAGTGATCAATATATAAGAACATTTTCCTTGAATGAAATGCCAGTCCATAGCAGGGTTGGAGAACTTTTGAGGGGAGGGTGCAAATCTTTTGCACTGATCCTAGTATGTGATTGGTATTTTATTTTATAAAGGGATGAAAGGTAGAGATGACCCAGGTGAACATAAAGAAATGTCTATGTGCTGGTGCCATGTAAAAAGGACTGGTGCTAGTGCCATGTAAAAAGCACTGGTGCTGATGCTATATAAAAAGCACTGGTGCTAGTGCCTGCTTGTGCCACATGAAAAGCACCCAGTACACTCTGTAAAGTGGTTGGCGTTAGGAAGGTCATCCAGCAGTAGAAACCTTACTAAAACAATGAAGCCTGGTGCAGTTCCTGGCCTTGGCAGCTTCTGTCAAACTATTCAATCCATGCTAGAATGGAAAACAGGCGTCAAATAAGGATGATGATGATGATGATGTGTAGATGCTAAGGTAAATAATGCTAGCATTTATTAATTAACAGTTCTATGTATTTGTTAAACAGGATTACTTCTCAATAGGTGAAATGATTGAAATTTTTGAAAATTCTAGGTTTGTTGCTATGCATCTGTTAAGATGCAACAAAATTATTTAAATATTCCCAGTTGAAAAGAAAATGGTTTTCTTTACCTCTACTCTGTCTGTCATTGATTTTAATCTCTGAATAAATATTGTTCCTGATTTGGCTTTCTCTGATAAAGACTGAAGATTCTGAGATAATTCATTCTACAAAAGAAACACAAAAAATATTGATATATAAGTTGATCAATTAAATTCAAAGAGATGAAAAGAAAAGAAATGAAACGTTATGCATAAAATTTCTCATTTATATTTTCTGACTGATGTTCTGTTAGTAAAATAGTGAAAGATAGATTTAATATATACAGAATGAACCTTACAACTTTGTCAGTGAGAATGACAAGTATTAATAAAATATAGGAGGTGGTGCAAAAATGTTTTGATTTTTATGTTATGAATGCTAGTAAATCATTTCATGTATTTATCTTTAATCTTTTACTTGCTTCAGTCATTTGTCAGTGGTCATGCTGGGGCACAGCCATTGGAAGATTTAGATGAATAAATCGACCCCAATGCTAATTTTTTCTTAAAATCTAGTTCTTATTCTATCAGTTACTTTTGCTGAAAGTTACAGGGACATAAAGAAACAAACACAGGTACAAAGATATACACATACATACATGTCTCTATATATATATATGTTGTTGTATTTGGGGATGGTCATATTGCCAGTTTAGCCAATAAAAACACATGCACTGTATATTTGGTGTTAATTTGCTTCAGCTTTATATTACATTACATTACATTAATCCTATTTCGGCCAGAGTTCTTTCGTCACACTTCTGTGACCTCATCAGTGGTCCTTTGCTTTCTTCTTTCTTATGTGTGTCTCACCTTGCTAACTATCAGCCATTTTGTATTTTGTATTCCTATTGTATGTGTCTACGCATGCGTATCCCTCTATGTGTGTCTATGTTTTGTAAGTGCATGTGTGTGTATGGGGATGTATATATATATATTATAAAGTGAGCTTTTTAACTAGGCAGCCATGCTTGTGCCAGTATACAGTGAAATAGAATATTAGTGAGTAGTCCATAGATATAGAATATACAATGCAAAAGAATATTATTGAGCAGGTCGTGGATATTTGAAGAAAGACTTTAAGACTTGCTGTGATTATGTCTGCTCAGTGACAGACACTATTTCAGTAAATAATACATTTGATGTGTGCAGAGGTTTGTCAAGATGTAGGTGCTGGTGCCACATAAAAAGCACTGGTGCAGTGAAATGTAAAAAACACTGGTGCTGGTGTCACATAAAAAGCAGTAGTGCTGGTGCCATATAAAAAGTGCTGGTGTTGGTACCATATAAAAAGCACCCAATATACTATGTAAAGTGGTTGGCATTAGGAAGGGCATCCAGCTGTAGAAACCATGCCAAAATAGACTATGGAGCCTGCTATGGCTCCTGGCCTTGCCAGCTTCTGTCAAACCATCCAATCCATGCCAGCATGGAAAATGGATGTTACTGATGGTGATGATGATGCAGCAACAAAAAAAAAAAAAATCAAAATAACTATGCATACATGTATATTTAACAGGCTCTTAATGTACACATCATTATTTTGATGATCATTGCTTTGTGTTCTTAACATAAATTAATTAGATCTCCATAAAAAAAGCCTCTGCACAAATCAGAGGCTGTATTATTTGTAGTTTACATGCAGAAATAGAAATTTAGACATGGCCATGAATGATTGAAATGGTGTCTATCACTGAGGCAGTATAATCACTCTGAAACATGTGTCAAGCTGGTCTACCGAAGTCATTCAGACCCTGGCTCAATGCGTTTTTGCACACAAAGCTTATAAGGAGAAATTTGTTTCTGAAACAAGACTTCTGCAGTGAATATCTTCCATGTCTTAGCATATAGAACCAAGTTTAATATAAATGTATGCATTATTTAATATGCCTGTGTATGAAGTCTACCTTACATGAGGTTGTGAGCTAAAAAATATTTCTTAATTAATGGAAATTATAACCCCAATGAGAAGAAAACATGTTTAGCTGAAAACTATTCTCAGCAGGAACAAGGAAGAGAACTCTTGACATTTCAATCTCATCTCCTTAAAATTAGTTGGATGCATCTGACTAGTCTTTGGAGCCCTGGTATGACAACTTCAGATATGTTCCAGTCTTATTGGGGCTCTTCAGTGTGCAGATTCAACTCCATGGCTACCAAGATCTCAGAAAAACAGAAATAAATTTTGTGTGATGATCATTCACTGATCAGACAAATTAAAATAATATCATTAGAAATTTTCCATGGGTGCCATACTGCATGAAGAATATATAGTCAAGTGCTGGCTTCCAGACTTGTGGTAGTAAGTTGAAAATAATTTTTAACTAATCGTAGCTCACACTTTTTTTTCTTGCATAAGGTATCCTTCAGAGATTTTCCAATGTTGTTATTTGATTTTGACTATGCAAATGTTCTTTATAAAAAAATCACAGGTGTGGCTGTATTGTTAGAAGCTTGCTTCCCAACCACACAGTTTGTTGTTCAGTCCTACTGCATGGCACCTTGGGCGAGTGTCTTCTAGTATAGCCTTGGGCTAACCAAAGTCTTGTGAGTAGATTTGATAGATGGAAACTTAAAGTCCACAGTGTGTATGTGTGTGTGTCTTTGTATCTGTTTGTTCCCCACCACTTGTAACTTAGCAGTTTGGCAGAAGAGACTGGTGGAATAAGGGTCAGCCTTAAAAAAATAAGTACTAGGGTCGATTTGTTTGACTAAAATTTTTCAAGGTGGTGCTCCAAAATGGCCACAGCCTAATGACAAACAAATAAAAGATGAAAAAAGATATTCCCCTCCCCACATTCTAATGTATTCTGCCCTATAAAGTTACTGGTGATTTACCATGCAAATACTCTAAATGAAGAATTTGGGGGAATTTATAAAATATTTTTCTTTAATCTGTATAATACAGACCATCAAAAGTTGTTAACAATATAGTTCCATTATTATGAGGAATTTGGTCTTTTATGACATATCAAAGGTGTTTATCCATTCTGAGAGTTGCATTAATATAAATTAGGTAATTGATTTTTCTGTTTTCTTTTTTTACTTCCAAACATTAGAGAAAATAGTTAAATTGAGAAATGTTCTCTTTCAATCAATATTTTATAGTTTTATTCTTTGAATTCTCTCCAACACATTTAATTTTTTTTTTTTTAATACTTTATTTTCACATTCTTCTTCCTCACTGCCATTTCTCTCTGTTCCTTCCTTATTTTGCACCCACTACCATGCAGACAAATAATAAATAGAAAACACTTTTGTGTAGATTCCATTGTTACCATAAAAATTCATAGAATCCATTGTTGAACATCCCAACTCAAAAGAAATTTCCTTGTTTTGCCTCTCACTACCTTTTGTCAACCATTTCTATGTTCAGTTTCTGGAATTTTTTTTACTCACAGCCAAAGAATTTGTTTGCTAGATTAGTGTTTAGTATTCATCTCATTTGTTTGCAGACTAAATTTATACCATAATTATAATTATCGTTAAAACCATAATTTATTTAGCAATTGCTCAGAAATGATAGAATGGGTTCTAAGAAATTAAATGGAACACTTCCAAACAATTGAATTCTCCATCTCTTAAGACCAGAAATAGCATTTGAATAATAGAATCAGATAAATTTTGGGGGGAAAAAAGATCACACTTTGCAGGTAAAAATTAGGTTTATATTAAAGGTTGCAAACAAAAGGCACAGGTGTGGCTGTGTGGTAAGAAGTTTGCTTTCCAATCACATGATTCTGAGTTCAGTATCACTGCATGGCACCTTGGCCAAGTGCCTTGGGCCAACCAAAGCCTTGTAAGTGGATTTGGTAGACAGAGACTGAAAGAAGCCCATTGTATTTCCTTTCTCTCTCTCTATATATATATATACATGTGTGTGTGTGTGTGTGTGTGTGTGCGTGTGTGTGTGTGCGTGTGTGTGTGTGTGTGTTTGTTTCTGTCTTTGTCCTCCCCACACCCCACTTGACAACCAGTGTTGGTGTGTTTATGTCCCCATAACTTAGCAGTCCAGCAAAAGAAGCTGATAGAATAAGTATCAGGCTTAAAAAACAAAATAAGTACTGGAATTGATTCATTTAACTAAAACTTCTTCAAGGTGATGCCCCAGCATGGCCACAGTTTAATGACTGAAACAAATAAAAGATAATAGAAAAGATAAAGGTTTGTCACCCCACCACTCCATATCTAAACACATTGTTAATGAGTCAATGAAGAGCTCTCCATGTGACCACTTGACTTGCTAGAAAAAGCAGTCAGATCACCCTCAAATTGCTTCCTGTCATCTTATATAAGCTCAGAACACATTAAATATTTTTTATCTTTTACTTGTTTCAGTCATTAGACTGTGACCATGCTGGGGCACCACCTTGGAGAATTTTCGAATTGAATGAATCAACCCCATTATTATTTTTTTAAAAGCCTGCAACTTATTCTATTGGTCGCTTTTGTTAAGTTATGGGGATGTAAACACACAAGCACCGGTTGTCAAGAGGTGGTGGGGGACAACCACAGACACACACACATATATGATGGACTTCTTTCAGTTTCTGTCTACCAAATCCACTCACAAGGCTTTGGTCATCCGGAGGCTATAGTAGAGGACACTTGCTCAAGGTGCCACACAGTGGGACTGAACAACAAACCATGTGGTTGGGAAGCAAGCTTCTTACCACACAGCCATGCCTGTGGCTATGATACTGTAGTATATGCATTCATACAAAAAAACAAGACAACCATGGCTGGAATGTCTTGGCTTATAGACCTGTTTGATGATGGTTGCTGTGGAGTCAAACCACAATGACAACAGTATCGTAATTGTTATCATTATTATTATTATTAGTTTCCATTAAGGCAGCAAGCTGGCAGAATTGTTAGCATGCCGGGCAAAATGCATAGCAGTATTTTGTCTGTCTTTATGTTCTGAGTTCAAATTCCACCGAGGTCTTTGCCTTTCATCTTTTGGGGTTGATAAATTAAGTACTAGTTGCATACTGGGGTCGATCTAATCGACTGGCTCCCTTCCTAAAAATTTCAGGCCTTGTGCCTACAGTAGAAAAGGTTATTATTATTATTATTATTATTATTATTATTATTATTAAGCAAGGCAGTGAGCTGGCAGAATTGTTAGCACACTGGATGAAATGCTTAGCAATATTTCACTCTTCGCTCTGTTCTGAATTCAAATTCCGCCAAGGTCGACTTTGCCTTTCATCAAGGTCTATCAAATAAGTACTAGTTATGCACAGGGATCGATGTAATCGACTAAGACCCCTCCCTCAGAATTTCAAGCCTTGGCCTATAATAGAAAGGATTATTATTAGTTTTCATTAAGGTAGTGAGCTAGCAGAATCGTTAGCACGCCGGGCGAAATGTTTAGCGGTATTTTGTCTGCTGTTACGTTCTGAGTTCAAATTCCGCCGAGGTCGACTTTGCCTTTCATCCTTTCGGGGTCGATAAATTAAGTACCAGTTACGCAATGGGGTCGATGTAATCGACTTAATCCCTTTGTCTGTTCTTGTTTGTCCCCTCTATGTTTAGCCCCTTGTGGGCAATAAAGAAATAAGAATCGTTAGCACACTGGGCAAAATGCTTAGTTGCATTTTGTCCGCTTTTATACTATGAGTTCATATTCCACTGAAGTTGACTTTACTTTTCAACCTTTCGGGTTAATAAAATACATACTAGTTGAGCACTGAGGTCAATGTTATTGACTTAACCCTACATCTGAAATTGCTGGCCTCGTGCCAAAATTTAAAACTATTATTATTGGTTTTTATGGAATTTATTCAATCATGACATAGTCTTTACCTTTATAATTTTGGCTCTAATCATTTTGAATTGTTCTGTATGCTCTATGGTGAAAATGCAAGTTAAAATGATGATGACGATATTGATGATGACAATAACATCTACATTGCCTTAACCCTTTAGAATTCAGATTACTCTGTCAGATTTAATGCTTATTTGATGCACATTGTTTTAAAATAATCATGCATTATCTTTTAGCTTCGAGATTTTGTGGATGTAATTGTTATATTTTAGAAAAAACATTACAAGGTAGTTTGAGAAGCCAGAGCTGGTCAATTTGAACATAAAATAGGTAGAATGTTTGGGCCTGATGTTGCCGGTTTAAACGCTAAAGGGTTAAATTAGTGATGGTGCCTCTATATGGTTGGTCACAATATTACAAACAATGACTGAATTTCCTTTAAGGAGAAATGTGTGGGAGGGAGATGGATTACTTTCCATGTGCCAAACAGAAGGAGTGAATGCTGAATGGACAGTTATAGAGTGAAAACAGTCATAAAAGATGACATAGGGGGAAAGCAACAGGTCTACCATGTATAGATGATTAATGCCTTTTGAATAGTATTTGCCAAATGAAAACTATACTGAAGCTCACCTCTTCTTTCTCTCACAAACACACACTCAAGCACAAGGCTTTTGTTGTGCATGCTAGTGTAAAACAGTGTGTACCTTTATGTTAAAAAGGTTTCACATAGCCATTTATTAAAGAAAGATAGATGATATAATAGGCACAGGTATGGCTGTGTGGTAAGAAGCTTGCTTCCCAATTACATGGTTATGGGTTCAGTCCCACTGCGTGGCACCTTGGGTGAGTGTCTTCTACTATAGCCTCGGGCCAACCAAAGCCTTGTGAGAGGATTTGGTAGACGGAAACTGAAAGAAGCTCATCGTATGTGTGTGTGTGTGTGCATATAAGTGTGTGTGTGTGTGTGTGTGTGTGTATTTGTGTGTCTGTGTCTATCCCCTCCACCATTACTTGACAACCGATGTTGGTGTGTTTACATCCCTGTAATTTAGCGGTTCAGTAAAAGAGACTGATAGAATAAGTACTAGGCTTACAAAGAATAAATCCTGGAGCTGAATTGTTTGACTAAAGGCAGTGCTCCAGCATGGCCATAGTCAAATGACTGAAACAAGTGAAAGAATAAGTGCAGGCATGGCTGTGTGGTACGAAGCTTGCTTTTCAACCACAGTAGTTCTGAGTTCAGTTGCACTGAGTGGCACCTTGGCTGGATGTCTGTTACTAGAGCTTGGACCGACCAAAGCCTTGTGAGTGATTTGGTACACAGAAAATGAAATAAACTTGTTGTACATGTGTGTGTGCATGTATGTGTGTGTTTGTCCCTGACCACTACTTGACAACCAGTGTTGGTGTGTTTATATCCCCGTAAATTAGCAGTTTGGAAAAAGAGACAGAATAAGTACCAGGCTTTAAAAAAAAAAGAAAAAAAGTATTAGGGTTGATTCATTCAACTAAAACTTCTTCAAGGTGGTGATCCAGCATGACCACAATCTAATGACTGAAACAAGTAAAACATAAAAGATAAACAAATCAGACTGAGATAATTACTGGATTTGATGTGAATGACTAAAAACCTTGAAAATTAAAAAGTGATGACACAGATTTTACTCCATATCCAGATTTCACATCATTTGTCTTCAAATGAAAGCAAATATTTTTTTAAATGTTTTATTTTGTATTTTAATTTTTTAATATTTTCATGGCTAATGGAAGCATCAGATTATGGCTAGGTGGTTTGGGGTTCAGTCCCACTGCATGGCACTTTGGGGGCAAGTGTCTTCTACTGGATCACTGGGCGAACCAATGCCTTGTGAATGAATTTGGTAGATGGAAATTGTGTGAAAGCTTATTGTGCATAAATGTGTGTGCGTGTGTGTGTGTGTCTTTGTCCCTCACCACCACTGGTGTTTGTCCTGTAACCTAGTAGTTTTGCAAAAGAGAATGACAAAATATGTACCAGACTTTTAAATAGATACTTGGGGTCGATTTGTTTGACTACGCCTTTCAAGGCAGTGCCAATGACTGAAACAAATAGTTGGTCACAGTTCAATGACTGAAACGAGTAAATGGTCCCAAAATATATCACCTTGATTCTAAAGACACTTCTGAGAAAAGTGTCATCATGCACAAACAACAAACTTCTATATCAGATAACACCACAAGCATACATACATACATACATACATACATACATACATACATATAATACAACACATACAATGTAAACACATGCACATATAGACACACACACATGTAAAGAGAAAATGCAATTCCTTACTTAACCCTTTAGAATCCAAACTGGCCATATCTGGCCCAAGTATTCTACCTATTTTATGTTCAAACCAGTCATTCCCTGAACTTGCTGGCCTTGTGCCAAAATATGAAACCAATGTAGGGATTACAAGTTTTCAATTTTTTTGACATCATCCTCATCATCATCATTTAATGTCCACTTTTAATGGGTTGGACAGAGGTTATTGAGGCAGATTTTCTATGGCTGGCTTTCCAGCTTCCAAGCAAGATAATATTTCCCCATGGCCAGACATGATTATTTTTATCACAGAATAGTGTGAAAGAATTAAATTCCTTTATAACAATCAGACACACACACCCAACAAGCTTCATTCAGTTTCCTACCAAATCCACTCACAAGGCATTGGTGGGTCCAGTTCTATACTAGAAGCCTAAGGTGTTGCACAATAGGATTGAACCTCAGACCACATGGTTTATTGGCTAGGATATATGGCTCATGATCATAAGGTCACAAGTTCAATTTCTGGCTAAGTGGTGTTTACTTGAGCAAGCCACTTTATTTCATGTTGTTCCAGTCCACTGAGCTGGCAAAAATGAGTTGTATTTGTGTTTCAAAGGCCCAGCATTGTCACATTGTGTGTCATGCTGAATTTTCTCGAGAACTATGTGTGAAGGGTACACATGTCTGTGGAGTGCTCAGCCAGTTTTATGTCAATTTCATAGGCAGGCTGTTCTGATGATCAGATCGATCAGGACACTCATCGTAACCGATGCAGTGCCAGAAAACAAACTTCCTATCCAAACATCCAAAAATAGAAACAACGAGCTAACAAAATCAAGTCATCAGAAAAAGAAACTAAGAGAATAATTTGGAAGATAGTGAGATATTTTTTATTTAACTGTTTTGATATCAATTAGCTCACAATGGCCTCTTGTCCTATGATACCAAACTATATTAAAATATTCAGGTTTAAATTAAAACCTTTCATCATAATTTTGTCAGAAATTTTTTTGTTACGCTCTAAACACCAGTTTAATAATGAAAAAGTTAATTATTTTACAAAGACCCTCTAATTTCTTGATTAATTTTGAAATTAATTAATATAGGCAGTGGAGTTTAATAAAAATATGGCCATGAAAGAGTTCTTGTTAATAATAATGATAATAATAATAATGAGGCCTGAAATTTGTGGGGAGGGGGCCAATCGATTAGATCGACCCCTGTACACAACTGGTACTTAATTTATTGACTCTGAAAGGATGAAAGGCAAAGTCAACTTCGGCGGAATTTGAACTCAGAACGTAGCAATGGGCAAAATACTGCGAAGTATTTTGTCCAGTGTGCTAACAATTCTGCCAGCTTACCGCCTTACTTACTACTACCATTACTAATAATAATAATAAACCTTTCTACGAAAGGCACAAGGCCTGAAATTTTAGGGGAGCAGGTTAGTGGATTACATCGACCCCCAGTATTCACTGGTAAACAATTTATCGGCACTGAAAGGATGAAAAGCAAAGTCAACCTTGGTAGAATTTGAATTCAGAATGTAGTGGCAGACAAAATACCGCTAAGCATTTTGCCCAGCATGCTAAATAATAATAATAATAATAATAATAATAATAATAATAATAATTAATTCTGGTTTTATTGGCCACAAGGGCTAATATAAATTAAAAACATGTAAGGACAAAGACAGGACGATGGTTACAAAGGGTTTTGTCCGAAAAGAAAACGTTCGTGTAAACAGTGAGGAAAACAGAAAAGGTACAACAAATAAAACTCCCAATAGGGGGAGGTGCTTCGAAAGGTTACACGTGGAAAAACCCATAAAAGCCACGGGAGCCTGGTCAGAAAAATAAGAAAGGGGTATAGAGCCCTTTCTCCTTTTATATTAACCTTTTTTTTTACAGGTGTATTCTCAGAATTGGTCCATTCATACTGGCCATTCTTGCAACAGTCACCCGTCTTTCAACAAATTTGCTATGAGCAATAATAATAATAACAACAATGGTTTTAAATTTTGGCACAAGGCCAGCAAGTTCAGGGGAGTGGCTATGTTGATTACATTGACACCAGTGCTCAACTGGTATTTGTTTTATCAACCCCAAAATGATGAGAAGCAAAGCCAACCTTGGTGGAATAATAATAATACTAATCTTTTCTACTATAGGCACAAGGCCTGAAATTTGGTGAGAGGGAACTAGTCGATTGCATCAACCCCAGTGTTTCACTAGTACTTAATTTATCAACCCCGAAAGGATGGAGGGCAAAAGTCAACCCCAGCAGAATCTGAAATCAGAATGTAGCGATGGTTGAAATACAGCTAAGCGTTTCATCCAGTAAGCTAACAATTCTACCAGCTCACTGCCTTTACCAGTATCATCATCCTCATCATCATCATCATTTAATGATCATGTTCCCAGCTGGTATGGGTTGGACATGTAATAAAAATAATAGGTTCTACATGATTTTATAAAATGTTAGGTCATGCTGAGATATATAGTTCTTCTTACATGATGGCTATTTCAGGAAGAATGGCCACTTCTCTGCTGTGTTTATGAGATTTAAGATTCTCAGAACAATTAATGCTCATACATAAGCTTTATTGATTTAACATCAAACAGAATTAAATAATATTCTTCCAATGATAACCATTTTGCTTTTGGTTTTTCTATAAAATGTATTCACCTAATACTTAAGCTACTTAGTGTAAATGACTTGGTCTGCCTTGCATGACAATTCAAATAAATCTTCACAGACATGTGAGAAGTAACCATAACAAAACAAGACAAATTCTGCTAAAAAAAATCTTCTACAGAATATATACACGGAAACTCTGCCAAATTAGACTGGAGCCTGGTGTTGCCATCCGGTTTCACCAGTCCTCAGTCAAATCGTCCAACCCATGCTAGCATGGAAAGCGGACGTTAAACGATGATGATGATGATGACGATGATGACACATACAAGTTAAAAATGATGAGGTTTATTTGTATATTGAATAAATTATGCAAATTATGCAAACATTTGCATAATGCTTTCTAGTTACATATACAATGTCTTCTTACATGGGTGGCACTGAGCCTTCTAAACAGGTCACCATAGCAGTGATAAGAAAAGCAAGTGACATTTGTAGAATGCTTCATGTGCTCACATGCACATACATTGTGGCAATTGCTAGTGCTTGTATGTGTGTGTGTGTATGTGTGTGTGCATATATGTGTATATATATATATAGATATATATATATATATATATGTGTGTGTGTGTGTGTGTGTGTGTGTGTGTGTGTGTGTGTGAGAATCTATCTATCTATCTATCTATATTATACAATATATATATATATATATATATATATATATATATAGTCTAAATCAGGGGTTCCCAACCTTATTTTACTTGTGGATCCCTTGAGAGCTATCTTATCCTCTGTGGACCCCATACATGCACATGTAAATTTTTGAAATAAAATATTTGTAGGTTAGTAAAAACTAACAATGAAACAATTTCGTTTTATTCCAAATACAAATCTTGAAAATTTCAATAAATACAGGTACATCTCCTAGTAAACGAAATTTATATATGGACCCACAAATTACAATTTTTTACTCGTGGACCCCTGGGGTTCCATGTGGACCCTGGTTGGGAAACCCTGGTCTAAATGATTGCTGTGCATGTGTATATGCATACATGTATCTTCAACTGAAAAATGTATAAATGATGAAGATGTCTTTATGGGGGCAGCAGGGTATTATAATGAAGCACGCAAATATAGTGGGTTCTCCAATAAGATGAGATATGTAAAAACACTGAGAGCACACAGTATAAGAATAGGAATAGGAAAACTTTATGGATACAACCCAGTATTTTATCAAGAAGTAAGAACTAATATAGTTGAAGAATTCCTTAGTTTCATTGATGATTATTTTCCACCAGGCCATAAATTTAGTAATATATTGTATAGAAAATGTGTTAAGGTTAGTTACTCAGTAAGAATTTAGGTTGTTATATAAGCAATCATAATGTTGCAAGGCTAAATGGAACATATAAACAAACAGGTGGATTGTATAAAAGAAGGTTTGGCAAAGCTGATAGTGTACAAAGCTAAACAAGCAATATATTAGGGCAATTAAATTGACATTCAAAAATTGATTTATGGAAACAAATGTTCATTTGTCAGCTTTGATAAAAAATGCACAACTTTGTGGAAATTTATATGGATCTTAAGTGAGACAAGTCCTCATGAATTTAAAACTACTAGGTCTATTGTAGATATGGCACAACCGTAAAAGAATGGTATGCTGGAATCAATACAAGAATGGTAGGTTGAGTGAAAAATGAAGAATTTCATTTCAAAGCAGTAATGGTTTAAACCAAAGAACTGTGTTGTTAGCATCTTGTATGCATGAAGCTAAGCACCTTTCGTGTACATACGAGCCTCTTTGATTTTCAGGAAGTAAAAAACATTAGTTTCAAAGTGTTTTCAAAAGAACTGTTTTTAACTATAGTATAAACAACAATGTAGAATGATCTCTCTTGCATGAAGTTTTAAAACGTTTGGAGTATTCCCTTGACAATCAGAAATGAAATGAAAAACATGAGCATGAAACAGCCACTTTATACATGTATCAGACACATGATTGTTTATAAAAACATAGAGATAAGTGCATTTCTGATAACTTCTGTATAATATTTCAAAATATATTTCAGAGAGAACAAGCTTAGATTGGCAGATGAAGAAATGGAAGCATACAACACAGAATATGGAAATTATGAGTCTTTCAGTTATAATATGATAAAGAATAACAAGAAGATAACAGAAGAAAGTATTGTTTAGTGAAACATGGTTAAACACTTCTTGGAATAATGTGATAGTGTGCATACTACACCTTACTTATTGTTTTGTGTATGCATGGGACTGTCTATTACTAATTCTGTAACTTCACATTACCACCATCTAACCACTAGGTCTATGATGCACCTCTCATTTAGCAATCATCTCTTCAGTTTACAAGTTCCAGGCATGGCCTACCCACAAATGAGGGGAAACTACCAAATTTGTGTGTATTGTATATTTCCCTTCCTTAATCCTCCTAGGTGTATATTCTTCTTTCCTCCTGAATCATGATACTTGGGTATCATAATTCAGGGATTACACTTTGGCAACCTTACCCTCGCCCCTCAATTCTCCAGTCACAATACCATCTTGGATATGTTACTTTGAGGATACACCCTGGTGCCTCATCATCATCTTATATCTCCGCTGCACACATCTTATATCTCCGCTGCACACATCTTATATCTCCGCTGCACACATCTTATATCTCCTACACAACTATCTATAATGTGGAGTAGTGCTGCATCTCCTTCTATTCAACCCTTTCCACTGTCCCATCACTCTTTATCCCCACCTAATATTATTTATCACCCTCACTTCTTTCTTCTTTCCTAAACCTGTCTCTATTAGTCACTCTGCTATCATCCTCTCTCAAAAATAAACTCACACAACTTGGACCCTTGTTAACCAGCCAACCCATTCTGGTATGGCAGACCGTCTCACCTCAACACTGGTTTCACCTACTCAACCCACTCCATTACCTCACTACCTTGTCCCCCTCCCTAATGTTACTCTTCCCTTCCCTGTTTCCCCGTCTCCCTTATTCCCACCCCGAACTGTTTCCTCTGTTATTCTCTCCATTTCCATCCTCTCACAATAAATCTGTTCCAACCATCACGAGGTGGGGGTGGTGGGCTCTTTTTTTTTTTTTTTTTTTTTTTTTCATTTTGCAAACTGCAAGGTGACTACCAACAGAATTGGTGCCATAAAAACTACTCAGTACACTTTGTGAAGTGATGAGTGTTAGGAAAGGCATTGATTGAGCTGTGGAAAACAGCATTGAAGCACGATATGGTCTTCCAACCTGTTGAATCCTGTCAAACACTCCAATTGATGTCAGCATGGGAAAATGATAATCAGATCTAAAATGATTGTGATGATGATGATGATGATGATGATGATGATTGTGTGTGTGTCTGTAGTGTAAAGTCAAAAAAACAAACAGAAAGAACAATTGAGAAAGATCAAAGTATGAGGAATATGGTACTCATTCAACGGCTGAGAAGCATATGGCGTAGTGGTTAAGAGTGCGGGCTACTAACTCCAAGATTCCAAGTTCGATTCCAGGCAGTGACCTTAATCATAATAATAATAATAATAATAATAATAACAACATCAAAAAATACCTTAGGAATGAGAACCCAGGTTTAAAATTTCTCCAAGACACCTGATGAAGGCTGGAGGGTATATCAACCGAAACGTTGTGTTAACAACAAACAAGATGAGGACAAATATCCGTCAATTGTAAATAATGTAAATATCTTCGTGTTTCAAAAATGAGTTCTTCATCAGAAGCAAAAAAGAGAAAGACAAGAAGAAGGAGAGGAAGAAGTAGTAGCCCTCAAAAAAAATATCAAAAAGTGGTCCTCAAAAAAATAATCATCATCACCGTCGTTTAACGTCTGCTTTCCATGCTAGCATGGGTTGGATGATTGACTGTGGACCAGGAGGCAACACCAGGCTCCAATCTGATTTGGCAGAGTTTCTACAGCTGGATGCCCTTCCTAACGCCAACCACTCCAAGAGTGTAGTGGGTGCTTTTACTGCCACCGGCAAGAAGGCCAGTCAGGCGGGTACTGGCGATAGCCACGCTCGAAATGGTGCACAGGAGCCAGTCCATCGGCACTGGCAATGATCTCGCTGGAATGTCTTTTCATGTGCCACTGGCACAAGCGCCAGGAAGGCGACGCTGATAACGATCAAAGGCCACACTCGAAATGGTAAAAAAGCATACTTTTTGGTAGTGGGGAAAAGAAACAAATGTAAGGCGAAGGGAAGAAAGTCAGCCATTCGGGGGGGGGGGGTCAAGAGGTGAGGAAGGGTATGAGACGAAATGGCATAGGAGTGTTTATTGGTGGCATGTGTGGATGTGTACAAAGGTGTGTAGGGATGTGTGAATTTGATGGGATTGGTTAGTGGGCTGTGGATGAGATGGGGATGTCAGTGTGTATGTGGGTGTTAGATGGGTGGTGTGAACACATGTATGTAAAGCTGTATAATGAGTGTGTGTGTGTGTGTGTGAGACAAAGGGTGTGAAGAGGGTTTGGGGTGGTGGGTGCAAGGTAAATGGGGTTCTTTGTGTGTGTGTGTGTGTGTGTGTGTGTAAAACTAGCATATTGGAGCAGAAATATTCTATTAAGCCAGTGGCTATATATATATATATATATTGAGAGAGAGAAGACAAAGTTATTCTATTCCACAGACGCGTGTATGTGCTTGTGTGTGTGTGTGTGTCATCATCATCATCATCATCGTTTAACGTCCGCTTTCCATGCTAGCATGATGTATATATATATATATATATGTATGTATGTATATATGTGTATATATATATATATATATATATATATATATATATATATATATATATAAATAAATATATATATATATAAATAAATATATATATATATAAATAAATATATATATATTTATATATATATATATATATATATATATATATATAGTGAGAGAGACAGAGAGAGAGAGATAAAGAGAGAGGGATAGAGAGGAAGTTTGACAAACTGGAAATTCTCAATGTATGATAAAAGATCCTGAAACAGTTTGAGATGGTAAAATTCCAAACATTCCAAAATTCGATAAAAAGTCTAAAAGGATGATAAAATTATAAGATGGGTGGGGCAAAAAGGGTCCAAGAAAATAAGGTAGAATAGCAGGCTGGCTTGTAGGAAGAAGAGAAGATGAGGTGGAGGTAGATGAGGCTGGAGTAGGAGAAAGCTGTGGGTTAGGTAGGATTCAAACTGAAAGACATCTTCTCTTACTTGTTTCAATCATTGGACTGTGGCCATGCTGGGGGGAGACCCTTGATAGGTTTTGGTAAAAAAAAAATTGACCCCAATACTTAATTTTTATTTTAGGTCTGGTACTTATTCTATTGGTGTCTTTTGCTGAACTGGTAAGTTACAGAGATGTAAATAAACCAGGATTAGTTGTCAAGCAGGCACAAAAACTCACATGCACACACATGCACACAGTTTCCATCAACCAAATTCATTCATAAGGCATTGGTTGACCCAAGACTATAGTAAAAAACACTTGCCCAAGGTGTCACTCAGTGGGACTGAACTCAAAACCATGCCACAGCCATGTTCATGCCTAACTTTTAACCTTTTGAAAGATGAGCTCCTGTTCCTCTTAAATTGTGAGCTAAGAGATGAGGTGCTGGTGGCCAAGCCAAAGACAGAGAGGTGCTGGGTGAAATGGTTAGTGGAATGGAAGGTGGAATTTTCAGAAAATCTTTGCAAATTTGTGTTCTATAGATAGAAATTCATGCAATTATGAAAAAAAAAGAAATTTTTTTTTAATTGCTTAAATTCTTACCAGCTCACATAAATCCTAAAATTTCCAATCTTTATTTATTTATTTTTTTAATCAGAGTTTAAAATATGCAGTATGAATTTTTTGCTTAAATCTCAACAATGGACCACCCTTGGTGTGTCATCCATCATTCCATCAAAAGTGTTTATGAGGAGAGAAATACTGAAAAACATCCATACATGTCAGAGTGGCAAAGAAATGAGGACAGTATCAGATGGTCATAGGAGATGCTAAAAACAATAGCTAAATCGCCCTTAAATCATACATAAAAAAACTTTTTTAATAATCATATGAATTCGTGTGTGTAGAACACAATTTTGCAAAAATCTTCAGAAAATTGCAAAAATAAAAAAGGTATGAGGGATTATATGGGGTGCTTAAACCAGAATTCCACTGAATGGAAATGTCAATGAATAGGCAACTCACTACCAAGTCAGATGTCTGAGATGATCTGTGAACCTATTGAATGGTCAATGGTCAGTTTGCCCAATGTAAATCAGCTCACAGAGGAAATGCTGGGGAAAGTAGATGAGATTGTTAGAGAAGCTATGGAAAGAGTCAGTCCCTTGTTAGAGTTGCAAAGGAAAAGGGGCTGGTGCAGCAGTAAGGACAAGAATAGGAAAGAGAGATGTTCGGGGGTAGGGTGACATGTTGCTAGGGAACGTGGAATGGTGAATGAGGAAGGGTTGGGAAGGGAAAGAGGGAAGAAATGAGGCATGATGGGGTCATACACACACACACACACACAATCCTCATCATCATCAGCCTTTTTATGCTGTGCATGGGTTACATGGAAGTCATTGAAGAAAATTTTCCATGGTTGGGTGGTACCCTTCCTTAGCTTCTCGTCTTTCTCTTTCCTTGGCTTACATCCTCCCCCGCCGACACATCTCTTTCTTTCAATGGCTCTTTCCAGACCTCATCACCCTCATCTACTTCCCTCTTTCATGTTCCCTTCTCCTCACACTCTCCCACCAATGCTCATCCTTATGAAGTGGGATACTAAATCATCTCCCCGCTCCAACACAAACCCACACCACACTCAGCACTTTAGTCCTCTCTTTCTCACCAATCCCTAAAACTACTTCCCTCTCCCTTTTAAACCTGTCTCTTCCATATTACCCCCAAACCCAACATTCACCTTCCCTGTTACTCCCTCCACTACCACCCTCTCACAACTATAAATCTGTTCCTCTTTTCATACTTGACCTTCTTACATCACCCTGACTACAATCATCACACTCTCTCCCATTCTCCTCTCAGGTTTGGGATCCTTTCAGGTTTTTTATTCTTGCAAGTTGCAAGATGACCTCACTAGTGTTAATACAAAAAAAAAAAAAAAGTACCCAGTACACAGTGTAAAGTGGTTGGCATTACAAACGACACCCAGCCATAGAAACCATGCCAAAACTAAGACATTGGAGTACAATATGGTTCTCAGACTTGTTAGATCTTGTCAAACCATTAAATCTAATTTCTGGTAGATTGAATTGTGTTATGTTGCTGTTTTTCTCACAGATGGTGCCTAACTGGCCCTACTATACTGTGTAGTCAACAAAAACAAACAATGTGCATGCGTGAAACTAAAAATATAAAATGGTAACAATTTACTCATCACAGCCTGTAGCAATCACAGCTGCTAACCATAATAAACCACAAAACAATTTTTTTCAGCTTATCAAACTCAATACAGGAAAAACAACCTTCTAAGTCAATAAACCACAATTGTTCCTGAAAGTTGTTTTTTATACCATCATAAGATGGTAGTATCTATCTATCTATCTATCTATCTATCTATCTATCTATCTATCTGTCTGTATGTATATTGATCGTAAATAAAAGCATACTCCAAAAAAATTTGTTTTTGAGCAGTAATATTTTATGTAGTCATTGGTTATGGTAATTTTCTGACCAACCATAACCAACAGCTACATAAAACACACACACACACACACACACTAGATACCGACTTAATGTTGTGAATGCTAAGTTGAACTCTGCTCCCAGCACCAACACTACCTAACATGAATGAATGGTGAGTGATTTCAGAGTAAGAGATGGACACAAAGACAGAAAACTACCTGAAAGAATGAGAGTATGGAACTTGAAAGAGTAAACAATCAGCAACAGGTTAAGAGACATCATCATCATCGTTTAACATCCGCTTTCCATGCTAGCATGGGTTGGACGATTTGACTGAGGACTGGTGAACCAGATGGCTACACCAGGCTCCAATCTGATTTGGCAGAGTTTCTACAGCTGGATGCCCTTCCTAACGCCAACCACTCCGAGAGTGTAGTGGGTGCTTTTACAGGCCACCGGCACGAAGGCCAGTCAGGTGGTAATGGCAACAGCCACGCTCAAAATGGTATATTTTACGTGCCATATATATATGAAGAGATAGAGGAAGAAATAGGAAAAAAAAACCAATGTAGAGAACAACAGGAAGTTTCTGTGATAAAACTAAGCCATGGCTGAGGTAAGGTCTAAGCCAGAAAGAGAGTGACATGGTGACAGAATAGTTCTGAAGATAGGTCCATAAAAGACAGGCTTGGAAAGACTGATTAAAAAGGGGTAGCAAAGAGCAACGCAAAATTGTCAGAAGAGAAGCAAGAAGATAGGAATATCCAGCAAAGGAAGAAATTCAAATTATGAATTTTACCAATGTTGTAAGGTGCAAAGATTAGAGGCATCGGGTATTTCAGATTGCAAAGCAAAGGGTGAGAGAAAATGAAGTTGTTTGGGAAAAAGTGTGTATGGAGCAGATATGGCTGTGTGGTAAGAAGCTTGCTTTCCAACCACATGGTTCCAGGTTCAGTCCCACTGTGCCCAAGTGAGTGTCTTCTGCTTTGACCTTGGTCTGGCCAAAGCTTTGTGAGTGGATTTGGTAGACAGAAACTGAAAGAAGCCCGTTCTGTGTGTGTGTGTGTGTGTGTGTG
>NC_142938.1:56281000-56366000 GCF_046866305.1 Octopus bimaculoides | reverse complement strand
GTGGACTTGTGGTCATAGGATCACGGTTTCGATTCCCAGACCGGGCGTTGTGAGTGTTTATTGAGCGAAAACACCTAAAGCTCCACGAGGCTCTGGCAGGGGATGGTGGCGAACCCTGCAGTACTCTTCCACCACTTTCTCTCACTCTTACTTCCTGTTCCTGTTGTGCCTGTAATTCAAAGGGTCAACCTTGTCGCACTGTGTCACGCTGAATCTCCCCGAGAACTACGTTAAGGGTACACGTGTCCGTGGAGTGCTCAGCCACTTGCACGTTAATTTCACGAGCAGGCTGTTCCGTTGATCGGATCAACTGGAACCCTCGACGTCGTGCTAACAACAACAGGCACACTGGGCTGTGTAACAATACATCAGCACAGAAATTTAGAAATATTTGGTTTCTCCAAGAAGAATAGGGCTGATTGATTTGCATTCTCCAGATACAATAAGTTGGAGTAACTGAAAATTATATATAAAGCATTTGAGGTTCCTGGTTGAACATTTGAACATAATTACACATACGTATGGAATAAATTAGTGCACACAAACACACGCACATATAATGTATCCATCAGCCAATTCAGGTAACCACAAATGCCAAGAGCTGTTTAGACTTAAAGAGAAGAGCCTTGCCACTTTGGGTGACAAGCTTCATTTCTGCAAGGGAAAATTTTTAAAACAAATCTGAAGAACCATACATACACATTTTTGTAATTGATTTCTGGCAGGGGCTATGGCCATGCTGGGCACCACCATTAGCAGTAATGTTTTCTGGTTGTACTGTATGTGTGTGTGATTTTGTTTCTGTTTTACTGCCTGACTGGCCTTCGTAGAATTCGTTGCCAGTGCCCCTGGATTGGCACTTGTGCGGGTGGAACATAAAATACACCATTTTGAGCGTGGCTGCTGCCAGTACCGCCTGACTGGCCTTCGTAGGATTTTCGAGCGAGATCGTTGCCAGTGCTCCTGGACTGGCTCTTGTGCGGGTGGCACATAAAATACACCATTTTGAGCGTGGCCGTTGCCAGTACCGCCTGACTGGCCTTCGTAGGATTTTCGAGCGAGATCGTTGCCAGTGCTCCTGGACTGGCTCTTGTGCGGGTGGAACATAAAATACACCATTTTGAGCGTGGCTGCTGCCAGTACCGCCTGACTGGCCTTCGTAGGATTTTCGAGCGAGATCGTTGCCAGTGCTCCTGGACTGGCTCTTGTGCGGGTGGCACATAAAATACACCATTTTGAGCGTGGCCGTTGCCAGTACCGCCTGACTGGCCTTCGTGCGGGTGACACGTAAAAGCACCCACTACACTCTCTGAGTGGTTGGCGTTAGGAAGGGCATACAGCTGTAGAAACTCTGCCAAATCAGATTGGAGCCTGGTGTAGCCATCTGGTTTCACCAGTCCTCAGTCAAATCGTCCAACCCATGCTAGCATGGAAAGCGGACATTAAACGATGATGATGATGATGATTTATTTTTTTACCATTTCCAGGAATTGGTAAAAAATAAAGCAGAAACAAAATCACATGCACATACAGTACAACCAGTCCAATTACAACACACATACATACATATATATGTACATAGATATGTACGTACATAAATTCATGCATACATACACACACACGTTTTTAAATACATATAAATACCAGGCACAAAAGGAAGAAAACAAAGGTAAAAGTAGATCAGTTCAGAAGGCCAAAGTTGTGTGGCAAAAGACTTTGACAAACGAATCAATAATTAATTAATTAGTTTACGCAGATGAAGACTGCAAAAAATGTGTGTTGTATTTGCAGAAATAATGTACTAAATATACATGTATGTATGTATGTATATATATATATATATATATATATATATATATATGCATCATCATCATTATCATTTAACGTCCGCTTTCCATGCTGGCATGGGTTGGACGGTTTGACTGAGGACTGGTGAACCAGAGGGTGCACCAGGCTCAATCTGGTCTGGCAAGACTTCTACAGCTGGATGCCCTTCCTAACGCTAACCACTCCGAGAGTGTAGTGGGTGCTTTTTACATGCCACCGGCACGAGGGCCAATCAGGTGGTTCTGGCAACGACCACGCTCACGTTCAAACAGTGTTTTTATGTGCTACCTGCATGGGAGCCAGTGCGGTGGCACTGGCAACGACCATGCTCGAATGTTGCTTTTCACGTGCCACTGGTACATGTGCCAGTAAGGCAACACTGGCAGCGATCATGCACGAATGGTGCTTTTCACGTGTCACCGGCACAGGAGTCAATCCGTGGCCCTGGCAATGATCACGCTCAGATGTGCTTTTAACGTTCCACTGGCATAAGTGCCAATCAGGCAGTACTGTCATCGGCCACATCAGCGATTTTGGTTTCTTTACACTTGCCTCAATAGGTCTTCGCAAGCAAAGTTCATTCTCCAATGAATGAGGGGTACTCATAAGTGGCCCTGTTACACCCCACATTTGGATGTGCTTTTAATGTTCCACTGGCATGAGTGCCAATCAGGCGGTACTGTCGTCGACAACGTCAGCAATTTTGATTTTGATTTCACTTGCCTCAATAGGTCTTCACAAGCAAGGTTTATTGTCCAATGAATGAGGGGTATTCATAAATGGGCTGGTTACATCCACTGGCACAGGCCATGGGCTATGGTCTCACTTGGCTTGTTGGGTCTTCTCAAGCACAGCATATCTCCAAAGGTCCCAGTCACTAGTCATTGCCTCAGTAAAGTCCAATGTTCGAAAGTTGTGCTTCACCACCTCATCCCAAGTTTTCCTGGGTCTACCTCTTCCACAGGTTCCCTCAACTGCTAAGGTGTGTCCTCATCCACTCGCAACACATGACCATACCAGTGCAGTCGTCTCTCTTGCACACCACATCTGATGCTTCTTAAATCCAACTTTTCTCTCAGGATGCTTACACTCTGTCGTGTATGCACACTGGCATTACACATCCAGCAGAGAATACTGGCTTCATTCCTTGTAAGCTTACGCATGTCCTCAGCAGTCACAGCCCATGTTTCACTGCCATGTAGCATGGCAGTTCGCATACATGCATCATACAGTCTACCATTTAGTCTGAGCGAGAGGCCCTTTGTCACCAGCAGAGGTAGGAGTTCTCTGAACCTTGCCCAGGCTATTCTTATTCTAGCAGCTACACTTTCAGAGCATCCACCCCTGCATATATATATATATATATATATATATATATATATATATGTATATAAGTATAATATGTGACAATTAGTTGGTTGTCATAATAAAACTCAGAGTTTCGGATACCGGGGCTGAAGTCTGCTCCGGCATCTCATCAGTTATTAAATTAAAATGCTCGACTCTTTGATTGCAGGTTTTGCTTCCATACTTGGAATTTTTTTTATAATTCTACTAGATTTAGCCACAAGAACAGTGTCATCAGCATAGAGGAGTTTCTGCAGACAGTCAGTCTTAAACTTCTATGCTCTGGCTTGGGAGTCAATTGTAAATAGGAGGGGACTGAGAGGTGAGCCTACGTGAATTCCTGATTGCGCACTAAATTCATTGTTGTACTCATTGTGCACATAAAAAAACATATAGGCCATCACATCATGTAGCCAAATAGTACCTCTTGACACCATCAAACACACATATACAATTAAAGCCTGTGATGCAGTCATGCAGGCAAAGGCAACATGTATAACAGCACGTCCTATTATAAATGATGACTTCACCTACATGGTAGCATCATGGTAGAGTCATGAAATGTATCCTGTACCGAAATCCCATTTTTGTTTATTTCTTGTATTTGCACTTTTGTCTTCCTGCCAATCAGTATCCCTGCTCATGCTTATCTCCGACATTTCATAACAGAAAAATCAAGTAATTTCATCATTATTATCAAACATTTTGCATGTAATACACAGATCATCTAATACAAGAAACAACCTAAACATTGGTTACTCCATGGATTAAAATATCGGCTATGGTGATTTTGGACACTTGTGATTATATACCACCAACATGAACACACTGCGGATGACTTATTACAGCAGATGGAACTTATGTGAATGCTTGTTATACTTTTCCGACTTTCACAATTAACTTCAACGACTTACTGTTATACATGCTGACTTAACTTTTTATTGTTTAGGGTTAAGTCAGGCAGGAAGTAAAATAACAGATGTGTCATATTCAGTTTATGATAGTCGTTATGTATAAGATTTCTATATCAAATCATAATAAATATCTTCACAATACCTTTCTATCAATCTTCACCATGTGAATGCAAGCTTTTCTCCTATTCTCTTTTACTCCCGATTTTCTATACAACTGCTTTCCGTGTCTACCTGCACTATACCTAAATATCATTATCATTCATATTACTCCATAAATACAACCTGCCAAACACTATATAAAGCCAGAGAGAAGCAAAGTAAATCATGGTTTGGCAAAGGGAAGCAAGTTGAAATTTTGAAGTCACTATCGACTTTTTGTTGTAAAATTAATAAATATATACTCTAGTAAAATGTATTGAGTAATCCTACAGTTTAATGTTAAATTGTTCTTATATATAACTTGATACAAAAACAAACTAGATTCAGGAAGATGTGGGATGAAGTGGTCTTTGGACACTGGACCTCATTAAGGAAATGACAAGGGACTGGAAGTTATGCTGATTTGCTGTACTTGAGAAGGCACGTCAAGATAAGCAAAACTGCTGTTATCCACACATACAGGTTTGTCCTTTATAGATGTCAGTGCCGCATAAAGAACAACCAATACATTCTGTAACGCAGTCAGCATTAGGAAGGGCATCCAGCTATAGAAACAATGCCATAAGTGACAATTGGAGACTGGACAGCTCTTCAGCTGGCCAGCTCCTGTTGAACTGTCCATGCCAGCATAGAAAAACAGACGCTAAACGATGATGATGATGATGATGATGATAATTATATATATATATATATATATATATATATATATATATATATATACATGGATAGAAAGGACAACAAAAGAAAGAAAGAGACCTCGATATTATGTAAATAGAGGAATTTATCTGTAAAAATATGTGACACTTATTCGGTAGCCATGATAAAACTGCGAGTTTTGGATGCCGGGGTAGGAACCCACGCCAGCATCTCTTCGGTTATCCGGCCATTGAAAAGGAACTGAAGAGATGTTGGCGTGGGTTCCCACCCCGGTATCCGAAACTCGGAGTTTTATCATGGCTACTGAATAAATGTCACATATTTTTACATATATATATATATATATATATATATCATCGTCATCATTAACATCACACACACACACATTTAAATAGAAAGTCATAAATGACAGAGAAATATTTTGATGAAATTTTGCTTAACAATAATAAAATTTGAATATCATGACAAATTGTTTTGTAACTTAAACATGTAGATAATTTATATTTGACAATAAATTACTTACATGTCTGCATTAGTGTAAACTGCAAAAAATCTTTCAAAATAAAGCTGAATTTAAGCTACATCCTCAGGTGAAAGAAAATCTTTGTTAAATACTAAATTCTTGATGTAACATTTCAAGAACACAAAGTCAATATTTAAACGATTATGGAAGACAATAAAAGTAAAATTGATATAAAATAATAAGACGATTGTCTAATAAATGGAAGGGAATTTTAGTAATATAATTAGAAAGCAACTAGTAGATATTGTTAGTACAATAAAAGAAAAGCAATATATTTAAAACTAAAAATCTAGAAAAATAAAAGATCATAAAAATACAGAAAATATTAATATTAATAATAAAAATAATAATAACATCAACAACAAACTGAAATTAAATGAAGTAAGTAATTTATTTATTATTAAATATAATAATATAAATTATCTACATGTTCTTAAGTTATGAAACAATTTGTCTTGATATTTCAATTTTTTTATTGTTAAATAAAATTTCATTGAACTATTTCTGTTATTTATGACTTTATACACCCCTTATCATTTTCTCTTGTATCTTACTATATATTCTATGTTTTGTAGAATGATACATATATTGCAACGCACACACATAATTATATTATTATATATATATATATATATATATATATATATATTGATAATTATCAATAATATAATTAAAGCAACTGAGCAGCCCTATTACTTAAGGACAAACTCTACAATTGTGCTCACTGAATGATGTGACAGAAGAAAACTGACTGTAGTTTTAAAATAAGCAAGCCAATTTTAGTCTAAAGTTACACTCAAAATTGTTCCCCTGTATTATATATATGCTTAAACATCTTATATATATATATATATGTGTGCGTGTGTGTGTATACACTCATACACATCTTAAACTGGTTGCAACTCAGAAGCATTTTCCAATGGTGCCAAGATTCTTTGTCCTCCACTAGTTTTTGTGGAGTATCAGTTTTATATTTTGTGTCTCTGCCAATATCAATGTACTTGAGCCACCTTTGTCCCCTATTAGCATGGGAAAGTCTATAAAATACAACATCTGCTATGGCTTGTTGCTCAGCATGACAGCAGTAGCAAAAAATGGCTAACTTGCATTAAACAACAATAGTAGAGATTGAGGGAATATATCTATAGACCTTTTTTATCATGTGCTCATGCAATGAGGTGTTTTGAGCCTTCATGAAAAACCTCATTCACATACCATCAAGGTGATCTTCAAGCTCCTTCTTTGTAGTTCAGGTTTTGACTCCACAGCAATGAATGCCTTGAAGATATCAGTCATGTTGACTTTTGCAAAATAATTTGAAACAGTCGATTTCCAGATCAAGGATCCAAAGAATTTGTAGTCACTAAACTCATTGAGATGTCTATTATCACTAGAACAAATTGGCAGATAGGTTTCCTTCTCAGTGATGGTCATATATTCAGTTTCCTTTGCATTGAGAGAGACCAACTTAGGATGCAGAATTCTCAAGGATATTGGGGTCTTGTTGTTTCTTAATAGTAGTGGATGGGCCAATCTGGATCAGTAGGCTGTCTGCTAATTTATAGTTGAAGAAAGGATTCCTGTTAAAGTTGGAGTCACATAACTGTGTGACTAAGTAGCAATCTAAAGTGCTGAAACCAGGCCTCTAAATGCTGGTCAATGGTTCTCCCATAACATGGATTACTTAAGAAGTTCTCTTATTGGTATTTTCATTAGAGTTGCCCAAGCGGCAGTGTGCTTGTTCTCACTGTGGAGTTAGTCAACTTCATATTTGAACTTAATGTGTGCCTCTAGAGTTTCTTTGTATGCTTCATCAAATTCTATTTTGGATGAATCTATGTTCTTTTCAGTATTTGTAGTGGACCTAGATTGAAGTTTCTAGGCTGCTTTCTTCAAATCCTCTCTGGCCATTGGAAACAATGATTAGTGTCTTCTTTCTCTTCTTTGAGAGTAATTCCAGTGCTATATGCGTTGGTAGTTTAGGGTGTCATATACAGCACTACAATTCTTGTCTCCAAGTCTGTCACAGGGATTATGAACCAGTTTATTATCATCATTCAGTTGCACTCCTTACATGGATTCTCATGACTCTCTGTTGCTATCCATTTCTATTATGAATTGGGAGATTGAGTCACAGTAAATCTTTCATTATCTGATTATACAACCATGAATGCTGCCCCTATGGATGCATTACAGTCAGTTTCTCGATAGAACTTGGTGATGTTGACTGTTGGTCGCCTAGGATTCTTCTGCTTAGCATTAATGTTATACGTACCATTGGCTCAGCTGAGCTCTTTTGCTGCCTCCTCATGAACATGTTGTGTATAGCAATTGAAAATTCTTTACATCAGTTAGCATCACCTGATACTTTTCCCCTGGTTGATTTGTTTTGTAGGATCTCTGGCTAGTCCTTTGCAGTAATTTATCTGGCATTTGCATGAAACAATTCTGTGGTCAGATTCAACACATTCAAAGAGTTGTATAAATGTGAATTTTTCATGTTATTAATCCACTTCTTTCTAGCTAAGATGTAGCTTAGTTGAACAACACTGTGACAGGGATGGCTGTATATTTAGAGGCAAAGTTTATGGTTCTGAAATCTTGTATTAGCAAAACCAAGGCTGTGCTGTTCCATGAAGCCCTTCTAGTACTTGCCATTTATATTTGTACTTTTGTTGGAAGTGATCCGTGGGACCAGTGTTACTCTCAGCTATGGCCCATACATACATACATACATACATACACATGCATGTATATATATATATATATATATATATATATATAATTTCAAATAATTAAAAATGGAAGAGAACACACACAAATAGATAATCCAATTTTAGTACCTATCTTGGGTGGAGTCCCTGGTTTTGGTATCCAAATGTGTTACAGAGCAGAACGCAGGAAATTAATTTATATTCTGACTCAGTGTTTATCAGGAAATACAAGAGGAGGAGGTGAAGTTTTAGATTCACAGAAAATAATTAACCACATCTTAAAGTAGTAGGGAATCATTTAGAACCAAGTCAAAGACTCAGTAGAGTGACAATCATAAATTACATCCTAAAATATACTCTTTTTGGTCTGATATGTTAATTTTTCACTTAGTTGCTTCATCTAAAATTTCTTTATATGCCTCAAATAAATATTTTGATGTATTTTCTGTGATGGTATCAATTACATAAATAGAGATAAGTGTATTAGAAAAAATAAATGGCAATTTATAAAAAAAAATATTTGATTAATCCTATATTTTTTGTTTGGTACTATATCTGATTAAAGTGAAAAAAGTAGAATTTTTGATTTAAAAAATCCAATTTTTCTTTTGTTCATTTGAAAAATAACAGGATTAGGCTAATAAAATATTTCCTAAATGGTATAAAGCTAAAAGCCATGAAGAAAAATAAATTGAACAAAATATTTTAAAATTTTTTCCTAGTTGTTATTTCCTTGCATTTATGTAATTTGACAATGAAATCAAGCTGAAAATGTATTAAAACAAGCCAAATCTAAAGCCTCAAAGAATTTTTTGGAGAAAAAATTGCCATACAAATAAAGCCATGGAAATATGAAGTCTGCTCATTTGTCTACAAAATAAATCAATTATTTGGTTTGCTCAACCGAGCATCAAAAACTTTGACATTCAGATGCAACTGTTGGAATGAAAGCAAAGATTCTCTTTCTTTTGGGGGAGACCGAATTTAAAATGACATCAAGAGAGTAAAGAAATAAAATATTAAATGAATATTTATGTTCAGTCATGCAATTAATTTCATGTGAAATACTTCACTGCACACGAACAAAACATAACATGTTTTAAAATCAATCTTCATAGTTCCAAAATAAGAGTAGCAGATTAACAGAAGGAAGTTAAAACGAAAATTATAAAAAAAAAAGTGATGAAGCTTTTCTGCAATCTTAACAGAGCGTCCATGGTGAAAACCAAAAGTTCCCATTTCTAAATCCATCACCATTCTCTCCATTAATATCATAGACTTCAGAAATAAGTTTGCTTTATGTGAGTGTGGGAGCCACATACACACACCTTAAATAGAACCAAGTCAGTCACATCATGTCAAATATATTTGGAAATAATAACATTACGCCTCAACGAACTGACAATCGCCCCCCCCCCCCCAGCCCTTCCCCCATACCACCACATATGTTCAAGTTTTTCAAAGCAATAAATTTTCCAGGTAAACAGTATTTTTTTTTTTTTATCAGCCATGTAAAAGGATTTTTAATTACGAGAAAGGTACTGCCCCACTCTCTCACTCACTTTCTGCGAGTGTCTGTCTGTGAGTGCGCGCGCGTATATATATATATATATATATATATATATATATATATATATGTGTACACACACGTGTTGGGTGTATTTGTGTGTGCGCGGTGTACGTATATATATATATATGTGTGTGTGTGTGTGTATGTGTGTGTGCATGTAATATAGCTAGTTTGTATCTACGAAAAAGCATTTCGCCAACTTTAATGTTGTCAAATAAAATAAACCTCAAATAAGCAAAGTGAGGAGGCGAAGTGTTGGTAAGGAATGGTGGCAACTGGTGCTTGTCAGTCGAGACAGACAGAGACGGGAGGGCGGCTAAGCTATTGGATATTATAGGTAAAACTGAGATGAGGAATATCCTCTGGGGAGAAAGGAATGCTCTAATGTCTCTAATAAGAAGGTTAGAGAGAACTTAAACATTTTGGGGCCGATTATAAGTTGAGTTAAAGTTGAAGGAAGATCGGGGAAAATGATAATTTAATATAACCAATGCGGGAATTGAAAGTTGCAGTAAAATGTCTTTAATGAATGTGACATCAGCGGAAAATGCAATTTTTTCAACAAGTTGCTCGATTAAGCGAATATTTGGCAGTGAGTTATATAGGTTGTAAAAATGATAGGGAGAACCAGTTCCAAAAAGGTGTTGCCAGGTAGTAGTCGATGCAAACAGAAATACAGGTTCGCGAAAATATTAAAGACGAATCCATTTCATTTCAAGATAAATTTGTCTCTTTTAATAAATCACAGAATATAAGTGCTATATACTCAGAAATTAAATATAACACACCAAAAGAAAAAATATACAATAAAAGTTTATACTTAGGGAACAGTAAAATAAAGGGGAGAGGGGGTAAAAAAATGGTTCCGAGGAAATATAAATAGAAATTGAAGTTAATTAATGTATTTCGTTTTATTACACCTGACGTAAAATATTTCTGTGGTTCTCACTGTATATGAGGAGCAACAAGATGAAGCAAGGAAGAAATAAATATAAATATGTCTAATATAATAAAAGGAAACTAAGAGCTGATTGGTTTTTATGTATGACAGCCAGTAATACCCCTGGAGATATACACCAGGTAATTTTTACCAAATATGTCCATAGGCAGACTCAATGGAACAAACCAACACCTCATATATATCTACAGTAAAAACATTAAATGTGACGTTCATGATAGAATAAAAATAAAATGTAGTTTGCTTCTTTTTTTTTTTTTTTGCTTTTATTCTAGCGTGAATAATTATGGTAAAATTATCATTAATGAGTTTTCTTAGAGTGGAGGAGGGGGGATGATAATAATACTGATGATGATTCGTTTGCCAAAACAGGAAATAATTTACCAAATTGCCATACGGTTAGAGACTCAGGAAACGATTGAGTAATTATGATATTGATTTGGCAGCTCATGCGTTAATTATATATATATATATATATATATATATATATATGTAATTACCTGTCTTTTTTCTATGCGTATGTGTGTGTGTGTATATATATATATATATATATATATATATATAGAGAGAGAGAGAGAGAGAGAGAGAGAGAGAGCGAGGGGGAGAGAGAAGCATATGTATATACATATATTCATAAATTATATACATATAAATGATATAAATATATTAATTATATATATCGCCAATGTAAACCCCCACCCATATCTATGGATATATATACACACATACATAGAGAGAGAGGAGGAGGAGGGGGAGATATGCTTCCCTACATGAATCATATATTACGTGCATAATGTATGTGTAAATATTTACATTTAGGACTAAATTAGATACATATACATACATACACACACGTACGTACATGTATATATATATATATATATATATATATATGCATGTATACATATATATATCAGTTGAGAAGCTAAGTAGTGACTCAGGGGCGTAGTTTCGTGTAAAGGCGTTTATTTTACACAAATACACATACACACGCACTTAGTATATCACGATTAGTATATCACTTGTAGCTACCCACAAAAAGGAAAAGAGCCCAAATCGTTAAACTGCCGAGAATTATATATATTTTAAATAATGTTTTTACTAATAGCAACATGTTTCGATCTTACAACATGAGATGTAAGTATACTGCAGTTTGGACGAAATTATGATACATACAGAGAGAGAGAGAGAGAGGGGGAAAAGAGAGATGACGTATAAATCACAATAAAAAGACATTAAAAATAATTTTAAATCTTTCATAATACTATTTTTTAAAATAATTATGCCCCGTAACAATAACAACCACAACAACAATACAGAAGATAACTTACTTTTTGAGTTTTACACATAACACCTAGTGCTTGGACATCGTGGTTAATGTGTCTCCCTTCCTGGGCACATACATAACAAACTGGAACCTTACAGAGCTGACAGAACATACTCAGCTGTTCGTCAACATGTTCTTGGCATTTGGATTCTTTTGTTTTGTTTTTCTTTAAAAGCATTTGGCCTTGACAAGGGCTCACAAGTTTATGTTTAGCAAGCGGACCCCTAAATGGATGGCATCTTTCTCGACAAGAATCGCAATAAAACACCTCGCACTGTTCGCACATACATGATGCATCATTGCTATCTTGTTCACAAAGCTGACATTTAATTAAATCAGAGTCTTCCGTACTTTGTTCCTCGGAGCCGCATCCAAACTTTTCGATGATTGATTCCAGTATACTGCTTTTCGGTAAAGCCTGTACTCCATGTTCATCTAAATATATTATCTTCTTACAAACTGGACATCGGATACTGAAAAGGGTTCCGGATGAAGCTTGGGAAAATATATTTCCAAACCCAAGAGATCCTATGTAGCTGTTTGGTCTACTGTTACAGATCACACCGCTGTCAGTTTCGCTGACAATACTAAGCTTGTCTATGTCGGGAAGGTCTTGTTCTGATCCAACAGAAACAGCTCCCGCTTCATCTAGAACACCAACAGTACTATTACTATTACTGTTTCCACAATTTCCCCCAGACTGTTGTCCAAACGGTGGTAGAAGTTCTTGAATTTGTACAGCACACACCATACACAGAGAATGGAAACACGGCAACAGGACTGGATTGCAGAAATACCTCGAACACACGGGGCATTTTAGTTCTTCTTCCATTTTGGTGATTAATCACAAGATGTTTATATATATATTAGAAGATATTTTAGTCAGTGCGACATTGACATTAATTAACGTCGCCAACAATAAATGAAGAAAGCTGCTTTAAAAATGTAACTCTTCAAAAATCATGAGTGGCGAGCTTTAAGTTATTTGGTAAGATTATCCAAAAAATAACAACAATGATGGTAAATGAACGTCAGTAGCGGTAGTAGTAATCCTGGATACCTTGATTAAAGTAATACAAGTACTAACTGTACCAACCACACATCGCAGGTACTTACCTGCTTGGCTTTTGTAAGAGACAGCAGGAGTAAACATGTAAGATAAAATGAAGCTAATAATTTCAAGTCAGAAGATAATATAGATGCAGGATAGCAGATTGTGAGAGGCAGGAAGCCCAAAAGAAGAAAGATGCTGGCAAGAGTTGTTGAGGTGCGGCGGGGGAGGGGATTAAGGGGAGGCGGTAATGTAAACCAAGGGTAGACAACTGTGGGTTTGATTTAAGAGTTGCCAAGCAACATCAAAATAAAAAAAATAAAGTAGTTTGTACAAACGCGCGCGCGCGCACACTTCTATGAACAGGTATTGTATTATTTAGCGCTGATGATAAAATAATAAAAGGCGTTATTCCAATCGTTTATCAGTTATAAAATACTACATAAATAGGTGTGAGAATTTTATGAAATTGTTGACAAAGTTTAGTCAAAAATGTCACATTAACATCATTTTCAAGTGAATATGGAAATAGGTGTACGAAAATTTCCTTAATCACACAAAAGAAAAGATCAATCTACTTGAAATACATATTTTTTCAATGACTTTGCATCTGTTTCCAATAATAAGAAAAGAAATATTTATCAAGTATTTCGTACTTTTTATGTTGATGAATTTTTTTTTTTCATTTAAAAAGTGTTGGTTTTAACAATAATCTCTGACGATAAATAAAAACAAATAATATATTAAATCAGTGGTTACGACTGTGGTTGTATTGTAAAGTGCCAAACGTCATGATTCAATAAAATCATTTGATTGAAATGTTTTATCGAAGACCAGTAGTGGTGGGGGAGATGTCTATGATAACTATTCCTCATAACAACAGGTGCCATGTAAAGCGAAAAGAAATTGAAAAAGCTGTTCCTATAGGTGTGTATGTTTATAGTTTTATTTTCCATTCATTTTGATCCGCAAGACAAACAAAATGTTTAACCCAAGGGTCTCTCCAACTTCTCCCAACAAGCCGTCGGCCTACATCCCTCTAATATTGACAATGCAGATTAAAGTTGAGTTGACTTACCTCCCTTGCCTTTCTTTCTAAATTTTAAATCCCACGGGAGTTTTTGTATACTAATTGCTCGAATGATCTCAATACGTCAAAGTTTTCCCATTCGCTGTATTATATATGTGAAACTCTAGTGCTCTGTGGCTGTCGTTAAGAAGCCTGCTTCCCAAACCATATAGTTATGAGTTCAGTCCCACTACATGACACTTTGGGCAAGTGTTTTCTACTATGGTCTTGGGCCATAATAGAAAGCACTTGCCCAAGGTGTCATGCAGTGGGACTGAACTTATAGCCATATGGTTTGGGAAGCAAGCTTCTGAACGACATGTATGTATGTATGTATGTATGGATGGATCTAAGTGTATATGTGTGAATGTCTTGACATTGCATGATAGTTGTAAATGAGTGTCATTGTCATACAAGCTGTGTCATTCATTTCCAATATTCTTCACAAATATGTCTGGTCATGGGAAGATATTGCCTTACTTGGAAAAAGATAGGCGTTGGTGACAGGAAGGGCATCCAGTCAGAAAATTTGACTCAATAAACCTTGTCCATCATATGCAAGCATGGAAAAGAAAATGTTAAAATGATAATGATGAAAATGATGTATACAACTAGCTCCACTTTGTTTTTACATAAATAGGAGTTTGTGTGTGTTTGTATATATATGCATATACACACATTTATATATGTATATAAAAATATGCCTATGTATATACATAGAGACTGTCACCCATGCCAACCTCTCCTTTATTGGACACTAATCTCGGCTTGTGAAGACATGTTGGGGCAAGTGAAATCGAAATCATGATGGCACCTGTACCAGTGGAGTGCTAAGAGCACTGCCTGAGCATGATCATTGCCAGAACAGCTGTCAAGTGGCACGTAAATAGCACCATTTGAGCGTGATCGTTACCAGCATCACCTTACTAGTACTTGTGCTGGTGGTACATGAAAAAACGTTCAAGCAAGGTCGTTGCCAGTGCCGCTGGACTGGTTCTTGTGCAGGTGGCACGTAAAATACACCATTTTGAGCGTGGCCGTTGCCAGTACTGCTTGACTGGCCTTCGTGCTGATGGCACGTAAAAGCACCCACTACACTCTCGGAGTAGTTGGCGTTAGGAAGGGCATCTAGCTGTAGAAACTCTGCCAAATCAGATTGGAGCCTGGTGTAGCCATCTGGTTTGCCAGTACTCAGCCAAATCGTCCAACCGATGCTAGCATGGAAGGCGGACGTTAAACGATGATGATGATATATACAAATATCTATTAGTCTATCTAACTAGTTGCATATGTATTAGGTGCATTCAAGAAATATCTGACTTTATTTTTCCCAGACAAAACTAATGCTACATGACCAGAATCCTTTGGGTGAGAGATCACACCACACTTCCTGTGTATGCATAAAAATCTTTGCACCAGTAGGCGGCATCAGTTCCTGGTTGTTATGCATAGATTACAGACATGTAATATGTGCTTGTCAGAATTTTGTTTTCACTGAATGCATCAAGTTTTACCCAAAGCTTGGTGATACTCAAGCTGAAAACATCAGGAAGATTCAGCAGGTTTTTGGTGATGATGCCATAGGCAATACTCAGATCAAGGAGTGGTACAACTGTTTCAAACATGGCCACACCTCAGTGGAGAGTGAGGCATACTCGGGCAGGCCATCTACAAGCCGAAACAAGGAACCGATTGAAAAGGTCTGGTGAATTATCATAGAAGACTCACATGTAACAATCCAAGAAATTGCTCACAAAGTAGGGATAAGCACAGGATCAGAGCATTCTATTTTGATGGAGGATTTATGCATGCAATGAGAACATGCACAAATGGTGCATGCACTTGTAGTGAAATGCAATCCTAAGATGTTGGTAGAGCAGCAGAAGCAACTCTGCATGGAAATTACTCAGGACATGCTGAACTGTGCAAACCATGATCCAGATTTCATGAAGATCATCATCACTGATGATGAAATATGGGTTTGTGGTCTCTGCTTGATGCATTTGGTCATCTTGTATGAAAATGAAAACCTGACTAGTCCACACTGTATGTCTGCATTCTAGACATAGAAGCTCAAAACTGACATGGCATACTGACTTGAAAATTTTCATGCGTGTGCAGAGAGGATGCATCATCTCTCACCCAAGGGATTTTGACCATGCAGCAGTAGTTTTGGTAGGTAAAAATAAAGTCAGGTTCTTTTTGAATGCACTTCATATGTATATACTGAAATTTATGTTTGTATGTATGTATATATGCATGTATGTTTGAATGTATGGTCAGTATGGTTAGTTAATTCTTTTATTTGTTTCAGTCATTTGACTTCAGCCATGCTGGAGCATGCCTTTAGTTGAACAAGTCAACCCCAGGACTTATTCTTTGTAAGCCTAGTACTTATTCTATCAGTCTCTTTTGCCAAACTGCTAAGTTACAGGGACATAAGCACACCAACATTGGTTGTCAAGTGATGGTGGGGGGACAAACACAGGCATATACACACATATAGATATACATCTATATATACACATATATATATATGACAGGCTTCTTTCAGTTTCCATCTACCAAATCCACTCACAAAGCTTTGGTCAGCCCGAGGCTATAGTAGAAGACACTTGCCCATGTGGTTGGTAAGCAAACTACTTACTACACAGCCACTCCTGTGCCTATATTAGTAAATTTTAAATTAACATTCATAAGGTTGACTATTTTAACAGAAGGTTTTATATATATATATATATATATGTATATATATATATAATTATATGTATTTCTTCTATCTTAATGAATAAAAATTCTTCGGATAGAATAAATGGGTTAATAGAAATCAATGTAACAAAGAACACAAAATAACTGTGTTGTAGTTCCTGTTTTTAAGGCAGGAACTCCTTGAAATTTTGGGTATTTGAGTATATTTAAAAATTTAAGGAATGGAGAAAACGCATGTTATAATTGCATACTTTATTCCTACATATGTTTCAAAGGATTACAACCTGTGTGATCCATAGGGATCTGTGATATTACAATTTTAATATCACAGATCCCTATGGATCACACAAGTTGTAATCCTTTGAAACATATGTAGGAATAAAGTATGCAATTATAACATGCGTTTTCTCCATTCCTTAAATTTATATATATATATATATATATATATTTGTGTATTGTGTGTGCATATCTTTGTGTTTATCCCCTCAGCCCACTACTTGACAACCAGTGTTGGTTTGTTTACATTCCCTTAAGATAACAGTTTAGCAAAAGAAGCCGGTAGAATAAATACCAGATTATAAATATGTACTCGGCCCAACATGGCCACAGTCCAATGACTGAAACAAGTAAAATACAAGAGATATGAAACCACTACTGGTGTTATAATCTTTTGTAATATAGTGTATAAAATGCCTTTTGAGAGTTTTCTTCATTCTTCTTCTTTTACAGCTGTTTAATGCTTCATTCACTTACACTTATTAAGCTTCTTTCCAGGCACTAGACAGGTTTCTCAGTTTATTAGTGCAAATCAGTCTTCAGAACATACATTCCTCTGTTCAGTGTAAATGTTTGTATATTTCTAACTTTCACTGGTTGATATGTTTGGTTTTTTTTTCCTCTCATTTGAAACTCTTAGCTATGTCAACGCAATGGGTGGCAAGCAAGTTGTGATCCCATCAAGGCGAGATGCAGTGGGTTTGCAGGCTAGTTCCTCTGCAGGGCCTCCAACATACTCAGTATCGTAGGGGCCAGTAGGCAGAAGGCCATCAGGTTGACAATGGAGGCAGCAATGTGTCTGGAAAATTCACTGTAAATATTTTTGCTGGGGGAAAATTTACCATAGAAAGTTTCACCACAAAGGAGCTACACAAGCAAACTGTAAACTTGATAACTCATTGTAAAGAAATTACCTTTCTCTACTTAGTAGGTTAGTTGATGAAGTTACCATTTTAAAGAAACAGCTAATCTTTTTTTTTTTCTTTTTTTTTTTGCAATTTATTTTTTTTCACTGTGAAGTTTCCTACATCAAAAATGTTTACAGTGAAAATTCCTGTAACCAAGAATCAGAGGTAGGTTGCCTCAAGGTGGATGTGAAGCAGAAGGTGTGAATCCAGAAGGTGTGAATCCTGGAAAGGGGCAATGCTCTTAGTAGTTGTGCTGGTGGGATACAAGTTGGAGCTTGATCAATCCTGGCTGGATTACCTGAGTGTGGGTGTTTGATGTTGAAGACTTGAGACACCTGATGATTCCAGGAAACATCACTGATGATGTGTGCAGCTACTTTACAGGAAGATGAATAAAAAAAAAAACTATTTCATTTCTTTTAGCACTTCTTTGTTGATGTTTTATGCTAACTTAATGTCTCAGCATTTTCTCTGACATTATCTTCTATGAAATTTCCATAATTCCAAGTTTAGGTCAGGAACCATTGTTCAGAAATACATTCAATTATTGTTTCTTCTTGGCTTTTTTGAAACTGATTGGAAGCTTGAATTCCTAATCCCTATAGGAAATAATAAAGGCACATGGTTCAGTGGTTAAGGCATTGCATTTATGATCACCAGATTGTGGGTTCAATTCCCAAACCAAGTGGCATGTTGTGTTCTTGAGCAAAACACTTCATTTCATGTTGCTCTACTACAATGAGGGGAGAGGTATGTCAAAGAATAAACACAGTATTTCCTCTGCATGTTGTAAAAGATGATTAAAAGAGGTTGAGATAGGATTTGCACTCCGACCTCAGAAAACCCGCAACAACAATGAATACCCACACAGACCCATGGGTTGGAGGATTGTCACCTGAATGGTACAGAGGCATCATCCACCAGGAGTAGGGAGTCACCAACAAACGGAGAGATGCAGGGATATGCTGTTACAGCACATGCCTCCATACTGCTGCTACTGCATAGGGAATTAAAACTTGTCTATCAGAAGTGAAAGTTTTTGCAAAATTGAGAGCATAACATTATTTTTATTATTTGTTATGCTGGGAAATATTAATATTTATACATTCTTTATACATTCATACCATTCTTTATATACAAGAGTTTATTGAGGCAGATTTTCTGAAGCCAGCTGTCCTTCCTGTTGCCAACCCTTACCTGTTTTCAAGCAAGGTAATATTTGGTCATGGCCAAACATGTTCTCACAGAATATTGGAAATAAAAGACATTCAAAGACATTCATTTACAACACACAATGTCAAAACAAGGAAACAAAAAAATACACACCATATATATATATATACATATATAGATATATATATGGTGTGAATTTTTTTGTTGATAGATCGCTGACCACTACATTTATATTTTTTTTCTCCTTGTTTCTCTCCTTTTTTCTTTCTGTGTTCCTTTCAGTTGAAGAGCGTAGCTTGAAACGTCAAAGACCTTCTCTATTCCCGAGCGTTAAACTAATACATCCGAGCGTTAAACTAATACATCCATTTGTTGTTTACACCACCTGTCTTTGTCTGTTGTTTTTTTCGTAAATTCTCCCATACACACACACACACACACACACACACACACACATGTACATACACTTGGTGACCTCATTAACGCTGTGACATGAATAAAACATCTGGTAAACTCTGTAAAGTGATTGTAGATATCATACCAAAGTGGACATTGTAACTTGGTATCATCCTGCAGCTCACTGGATCATGTCAAAGCGTCCAACCCATGCCAGCATGGAAAATGGACATTTGATAATGATAATGATGATGATGATGAATACACAACCCCCACATACATACTTAAGCAGTGAAATTACGATAAAATGAAATTATACCTTTATTATGAATTGTTGGCTTGGAATACAGAATGCAAAATGAAAACAGAACAAAAAAGACCCCCGCCCCCTCGAATATCATTTAACATTTGCAAATGCTAATTCTAATGTTTGAGACTAAGTAAATATTAAAATTATGGAATTGTACTAGTTTGGCAGGTGGATTTATCAGAGACTATGAAACAATCATATCACAGATAAGCTATTTTTACTCATTAAAAACACACAAAAAAACTGTAAAATTCACCACTTTTCTTATATTTCTTGAGATGCTAAAATTTTTAGCACAATTCCATTGCTGTGAAAGTGACCAAGTTGTATAGAGAAAGTGAATTTGACAGTTTTTGTGTTTTTGATGTCTAAAAACGGTTTTTCTATACTGTAATTGCTAAATTTTAATAATAATGCACCAATTCCACTTTACCTTAAAAGCTTTTAGTTTAACAAAAATCCTTCATTTTTGTCAGAAGTGGGGGATGGGTGGAATTGGTCAACTACTGCCATTTTTTCCTTATCATTTCTCTTCTATAAGTTTTTATAGAACTTTGTCAGTGGGTGGTTTCAAATTTGAGACAGTTCTCCTAAATGCAAGGGTCAAGGGGTACTCCTGCTTTAGTGAAAGCTATCTAGGCATATTTAATGTTTGCAATATTTCTTTTATAAAGTATGGCTTCTTCAGAAATTACCTTGTATTTAAAATCGAAAATATAAATTTTTGTTAGCTTACCAAAATGCTAAGCAATGCTACAATATTTCAAAGTTTTATATCTTCACCTAACATTTTTAGCTCTCTCCAATAAACTGCTGAGCTTCTTTAGAATAATAAATAAATAAGAGAATGTTGTCACCGGATGGTTTATAGGTCTATTTTATATTAACTTCCCTTTAATATTAGTACTTCAAAAGCTTAGCATAAGAAGATGTTATTTGCTTGAAAAGTTCATATTAGATGTAATCAAAATCTTTCTAATTTTGGCACGAAGCTAGCAATTTTAGGGAGAGGATTAGTTGATTACATTGATCCCAGTGATCAACTGGTACTTAATATAATGATCTTGAAAGGATGAAATGTGAAGTTGACCTCAGTGGAATTTGAACTCAAAACATTAAGAGCTGGTGCAAAGCATTTCGCCCAACATGCCAACAATTCTGCCAGCTTACCACCTTAACCAAATTAGAAACTAATTAATGTTTAACTCTTCTATGACTAACAGAAGAATTTTATTCAAAACATGTATATATAAAGGAAAATTCCTGAAAAATGACTCGAGAAAAATGAGGGAAAAATATTTAGGTTAAAGTAAGTAAAGTGTCATAGCTAACTCCATGTAAAATAATATAAATTAAGGGGAAGATATCAAGTCTTCTGACAGGAAGACGAAGTAAGACCAAAGTAGGATAAGTGTTAATCAAAAAAAAAAAAAACTAATTGCAAATGAATCAAAATATTTATCTAGTTTTAAATGGAGCATAAAAGGTAAAGGAAGTAAAAAAAAAATCTATCTTGTGTACAGTTAAACTTCTAAAATAAATAAACAAACAAACATACACATATGTATCTGTGGTTATTATTCTTTTACATGAAGGGTTGTGACAGTGACTTCGAAGTTCCAGTCAGCTAGCCTTTGTGAAACTGTTTGATGCATCTTCAAAATCACTGTCACCATTCTTCTTGTAAATGTAAGGAGTGGCTGTGTGGTAAGCAGCTTGCTTACGAACCACATGGTTCCGGGTTCAGTCCCACTGAGTGGCACCTTGGGCAAGTGTCTTCTACTATAGCCTCGGGCCGACCAAAGCCTTGTGAGTGGATTTGGTAGACGGAAACTGAAAGTCCGTCGTATATATGTATGTATATATATATATGTGTGTGTGTATGTGTGTATGTTTATATGTCTGTGTTTGTCCCCCCCAACATCACTTGACAACCGATGCTGGTGTGTTTACGTCCTCGTAACTTAGCAGTTCGGCAAAATAGACCGATAGAATAAGTACTAGGCTTACAAAGAATAAGTCCTGGGGTCGATTTGCTTGACTAAAAGCGGTGCTCCAGCATGGCCACAGTCGAAATGACTGAAACAAGTAATTTAATTTCTCTACTTTCCTCTGTTATCTTCCTTGTTCCTTTCCCCCCTCTCTCTCTCTTTAGTTCCTTCTCTAATTCTTCAATCCCTCTGCTCCCTACCTCTCTCTGTTCCTCCCACATGACCGGTGCTTGGCCAAGCATGATCTTTCTTTCTTGGCCTGACTGCTGCTTGCACAACACCTTATTTTCCTGTCTCCTGACTTTCATCTATGTTTGTTGTCATAAGGCTTCCACTTCACATGCCAGCTTAACTTACCTTGTCATTTTAGTCGAAAGACACCTGTTTTCCTTGTTGTTTGTATTTGTAATTGTGTAACATTTTCTCCATTTTCTCTGTCCATGTTGTCGTACATATCTGCCCGCTTTCTTCCAAAAATTTAATGCGCTTAGTTTAGATTTTTAGGACCTACTAATTTTGGACAATTTCAAGTGTAACAGGCTGAAACTGTAGTGATAATTGGAAGCTTGACTGATGAATAAAAAGCCCTGAATGTTCTGTCCTGGTTTTCCTGTCCGTCTTTGTATTGTCCATCTGTCTGTATGTTTACATTGTCATCTGTTACATTCTTGCACCAAGCTCCAATCTGATCTGGCAAAGTTTCTACAGCTAGATGCCCTTCCTAACGCCAACCACTCCGAGAGTGTAGTGAGTGCGTTTATGTGCCACCGGCTTGAGGGCCAGTCAGGCGGCACAGGAGCCAGTCCGGTGGCACTGGCAACGACCACACTTGAATGTTGTTTTTCATATGCCAGTAAGGCGACGCTGTCAATGATCATGTTCGAATGGTGCTTTTTATGTGCCATCGACATGGAAGCCAGTCAGCAGCCCTGGCAACGATCACACTCGGACCGTGCTCTTAACGTTCCACTGGCACGGGTGCCAATCAGGTGGTACTGTCATCGGCCACGTCAGTGATTTTGATTTCACTTACCTCAACAGGTCTTTGCAAAACAAAATTTATTGTCCAGTGAATGAAGGGTACTCATAAGTGGGCTGGTTATACACGACTGGCATAGGCCACGGGTTATGGTCTCACTTGGCTAGTCGGGTCTTCTCAAGCACAGCATATTTCCAAAGGTCTTGGCCACTAGTCATTGCCTCGGTGAAACCCAATGTTCAAAGGTCATGCTTCACCACCTCATCCCAGGTCTTCCTGAGTCTACCTCTTCCACAGGTTCCCTCAACTGCTAGGGTGTGACACTTTTCCACACAGCTGTCCTCATCCATTCATAACACATGACCATACCTTCTCCCTGGAATGTGACAGAAGCTGTTCTCTGCACATTTTCAATGTTTATTGCTCCTGAGCATTTGTCACATACAAAAACTATGTGTATGTACATGTGTATGTGAGTGTGTTTGTGTGTCTGTGCATCCCCTCATTGCTTAACAATTGGCATTTTGTTTACATCCCTGTAACCTAGCTGTTCAGTAAAGAAGACTAACAGAACAAGAACCAGATTTAAAAAACAAAAAAAGTACTGGGATTGTTCTATTTGAGTAAACCTGTCAAGGTGGTGCCCCAGCATTGCCACAGACTGAAGCAAGTGAAGACAAAAAAAAAAAAAAAAGAATTATTTATTATCCAAGCTGTATAACTAATGACACACACCTTATTCAACAGACTGTGAAATTACAACAATTCACCTGTGATGTGATGTGAAGCCATGTTATATTGTACTATGAATTTTCTACCTTCTTCATTTAGTTTTTTTTTTTTTTTTATACTTATTTCACAAATCCATTAGTAATACATTCATACATCATGTGATTGACAAACTACTGGATGTTGCTATACATCACTGGTCACAATACACTTTGTGTTATTTTAGCTTTCAAATGATGCCACCCCACTGGCTTGGTAAACAGGCCAACATTCCCCCTGACCTAAAGATAGACTGTTGCAGGGTTACCTATTTACAACTGAGTGAACAGGAGTCACATGAAATGAAGTATTTTGCTAAAGAACATAACACACTGCTCAATCTGGGAATCGAATCCACAATCTAGTGATTGTGAGTGCGACACCATAACCATTAGGCCATTCATACATACATACATACTAGTATTTAGTTACTTTTAGCAAATATTTCTATCTCTATATCTATGTATTTCTAAAATTGCAGGGTGACTGACTGCTTAAGGTGATGACTACTGAAGTGAAATCTTGTTACATCAAAAGAAAAAAAAAAAAGACCTTAAGTCATTAGGTAAGATAATTACACAGATAATATTTATTTTGCAGTCTTAGTTGACAGCTATGCTGACATTAGGGGTGAGTTAATTATCTAGTATTGACAAGTTGTGACTTTACAGTATGAAATATGAGATGTTCAGGTGTCAACTTTGTTTAATCATAGACTTTTTACACAACCAATCCTGGCAAGAAAAACAAACGAAGCAGAGGTGTCAGATATTTTAGAGGAGGCATTTGTCTCATTACAGCAGTTGATATTAAGGCTAAATAAGAGTTTAATAGATCTGAGTTTGTAGGACTAAAATAAAATATAGCAGTGGGAATGTTATGTTTAGCAAGGGCCTCCTTCTTATTAACAAATGGTACCAAAATACCCACATTACATATCCCAAGTAAGTAAATTGGCATTGAGCCAAATTATACATGTTTGCTAAGCCTACTAGAAATACTAACAAACCCCCTTTTTTTCTACTGGATCAGAAAATGAGAAAAAAGAAAAAGAAAAAGAAAAAAGGGACACATAAGATTATGTTGTCCTAGATAGACTGTGTCAGAAAAAGAAGATGAGATGACAATGGTTGGAATGTTTTCAATAACGTTATATCTTTTATTTATTTCAGTAATTGAATTGTGGCCATGCTGGGGCACTGTCTTGAAAGGATTTGGTTGAATAAATCTACCACAGTATATTTTTTAGTGATGTCTGATACTTATTGCCAAAGCGCTATGTTAAGGGGACATAAACAAACTAGCACTGGCTGTTAAGCCATGATGGAGGACAAACACACACGCACACATAATATACATACATACATATATATATATATTCTTTTACTTGTTTCAGTCATTTAACTGTGGCCATGCTGAAGCACTACTTTAAAGGGTTTTAGTCAAAGATATTGACCTCAGGATTATTCTTTGTAAGCCTAATACTTATTCTATTGGTCTCTTAGGCCAAACCACTAAGTTACAGATACGTAACCACATCAGCATGGATTCAAGTGGTGATGGTGAGAGAAACACAGACACACACAAATATATACACATACACACACACACATATATGCACACACATATATATATATATGCATATATGCATATGTATATATATATGCATGTGTATATATATGCATATGTATATATAATCATATACATATATGCATATGTATATATATATGCATATATATATATATAAGCATATATATATATAAGCATATATATATATATATATATATAAGCATATATATATATATATATATATATATATATATATATATGCATGTGACCATGTGTATATCGTTGGCGATTTTCTTTCTCCGTCTTCTTTTCTTTGGAATTTTTCTATATTTCTGATGAAGAGCTCCGCTCGAAACATGAAATCCTCTTTCTTTTCTTTCCTTTCCTGAGCGTCAAATAACACTGTACTTATTCCACGTCCTCACGTTGTTGTTTTTTCATGTTTTTTCTTGCTTGTTCATGTTTGGATTGACTATATATATATCATCATCATCATCGTCGTTTAACGTCCGCTTTCCATGCTAGCATGGGTTGGACGATTTGACTGAGGACTGGTGAAACCAGATGGCTACACCAGGCTTCAATCTGATTTGGCAGTGTTTCTACAGCTGGATGCCCTTCCTAATGACAACCACTCCGAGAGTGTAGTGGGTGCTTTTACGTGCCACCAGCACGAAGGCCAGTCGGGCGGTACTGGCAACGGCCACGCTCAAAATGGTGTATTTTATGTGCCACCTGCACAAGAGCCAGTCCAGGGGCACTGGCAACGATCTCGCTTGAAAGTCCTTACACATGCTGCGGGCACAAGTGCCAGAAAAGCGACGCTGGGCACAGGTGCCATCCCAATTTAGCTTGCCCCAATAAGTCTTCGCAAGCTGAGTTTCGTGTCCAATGAAGATGACATTGGCATGGGTGCCAGTCGTCGAATTTAGTTCGGTTCCGATTTCACTTGCCTCTCCCCTTCTTCCTAGCTCTCCTGTGTGACCCTTCTGTCTGGCCTTCACCATGATAGATCGCTAGCCACTACACAATCTTTATTTTCTCTCCTTGTTTCTTTCTGTGGGAGAGCGTAGGCTCGAAACATAAAAAATTTTTTCATTTCCCGAGCGTTAAACTAATACATCTGTTTGTTGTCTACACCACCTGTCTTCGTCTTTTGTGAATTCTGCCTATATATATGCATATATATATATATATATATATATATATATATATATATATATGCATATACTCTTTTTTACTCTTTTACTTGTTTCAGTCATTTAACTGTGGCCATGCTGGAGCACCGCCTTTAGTCGAGCAAATCGACCCCAGGACTTATTCTTTGGAAGCCTAGTACTTATTCTATCGGTCTCTTTTTGCCGAACCGCTAAGTTACGGGGACGTAAACACACCAGCATCGGTTGTCAAGCAATGATGGGGGGGGGGGGACAAACACAGACACACAAACACACATACATATATACAACAGACTTCTTTCAGTTTCCGTCTACCAAATCCACTCACAAGGCTTTGGTCGGCCCGAGGCTATAGTAGAAGACACTTGCCAAAGGTGCCACGCAGTGGGACTGAACCCGGAACCATGTGGTTGGTAGGCAAGCTACTTACCACACAGCCACTCCTGCGCCTATATATATATATATATATATATATATATATATATATATATATATATATATATAATTTTACAGCATGATACCTTGGGTATCATCATCATTTAACATGTCTTCTATGCTGGCATGGGTTGGATGGTTAGACAGGAGCTGGCAAACTAGAGGACTGCAGCAAGCTCCAGTCTGTTTTAGCATGCTCTTCCTAATGCCTTGTGTTTTCTATAAGCTCTGGGCTGACCACAGTTTTGTGAGTGGATGAAAACTGAAAGAAATTAATTCATGTATATTTATTTATGTATTTACCCTTTTACTTGTCTCAGTCATTAGACTGCAGCCATGCTGGAGCACCACCTCCAACAATTTCTAATCAAATGAATCAACCCCAGCACTTATGTTTTTCAAAGCCTGGTACTTATTCTAGTGGTTTCTTTTGCCGAACTGCTAAGCTAAGGGGATGTAAACACACCAACATCAGCTGTCAAGACACAAAGACATACACACACATACATTATATATATATATATATATACATGATGGCCTTCTTTCAGTTTCCATCTACCAAATACACCCACAAGGCTTTGGTTGGCTTGAAGTTATAGAAGACAATTGTCCAAAGTGCTGCTTAGTAGGACTGAACCTGGAACCATGTGGTTGGGAAGCAAGCTTCCTATTGCAGTCACACCTGTGCCCATAAATATATTTAATTATGTGTGTTTATGCTTGCTCACACATGTCAATGTGTGTCTTTGTTTTGACATCACGGTTGTTGTAGATGAGCATCATTGCCATACAAAAGATGTTGTCCATTTCCCGTCTTCCATCAGAAATATGTCTGGCCATGGGAGAGATGTGAAACTTGCTGTGGGAACAGGTTGGACAATGGTGATAGTAAAGCGCATGACTAAATTTGCTTTGGATTTATTTGGTGTTTTGAACTTACAATGTCACAGCAGTAAGTTTTTCAGTTTTTAGGTAATTAGAAACTCTAGGGAAAGCTGATCATCAGAAGGTTTTCAGAGAAGGGGCCCCACCCTACATGCTCCATGTATGCATTCTGGCTCTTAACTCCTTACAAAGGGGACCAGGCCACATCCAGGTCATGACTCCTGGATATCTCTCTGTTACCACATTCTGTGTTACAGTTTGCAAAGGTATCCCAGAGCTAAGGTACTGTGGGTGACGCAACCAGTTCAGTCTAAGACACCAAATGATTGTAGGGTAAATTAAACCTTTTAAAATTCACTTCCATTCCTCTTTGATCAGACCCAGTTGGAATTCTTTTCAGCTGATTCTGCCATTGCCTTAAATCAAGAGTTGTTTCATGAGATCAAAGGTAGATTTGCTCACAAACTCTCTCGCAACCAAACCTATGGCAAGGTATTTGGTTTGGAAGCCAGATTATCTCAGTCTGATTGATGGTTAAACTGTCATGTTTTTTACTCTTGTAGATGTGGGCTTTTCCTATTCTGCTTTCATATTGCACACTGAGTTCAATCAGAAACTTTAGTTTTGATGAAAATGAGCTTGTTGATGATGTTCTGACTAATTCATCCATTCTGGATGTCAGCTGTGCATTCCCAATCATCCACTCCACCCAGTAGACCCAGCTTTCAGAATCCAATTGCTACAGCCAGTCCAAGCCACAGTTTTTTATCCACTATCATATTGAACATTGGTGGAGCTTCTGACGTCATTGTTGTCCCTCTCACAGTACTGATCACATGTATGATGTCTTTTAAGGACTTGATTGAGCCATCATATGTACCTTAGAAAATTACTAAATCCTCACCCTGCCAATAACAAATAAAGTCAAAGAACAACTAAAGTATACACAGAGAAATATTTAGAAATTTCAATTCATATTTATTTGAATATGAGACAGTAATGAAGGGTTTAATTTAAGAAGAGAATTACAGAAGCAGTTATTATGTTAATGAGGTTCAGGTTAAAAAGAAATGAGTCCAGTCTAAATATAGATTATTTTTGTTTTTAATTGATAGTTATAGAAAAATAGTTTGACAGGGTTTTAATAACTGCGGCCAAACAAAGTAAAATATTTTGCATTCTTTTTGCAATCGGGGTGGATACACAAAGTACCAGGCTTAAGTTCAGCGGGCTGTTGAAATGGAATACATAATCCTTTGGCTCCCATCGCTGGAGCTCCTTCTTCAACAACTACATCTCTGAAAAAGTAAGAATTAATCATTAATTCAATACTGAATGCTGTTAGAGAATATGACATTAGAGAACAATATTAGAAAATGTATTCAACCCTTTAGCATTTAAACTTGTCATATCCTGCCCAAATATTCTACCAGTTTTATATTCAAACTAGCCAGATGTGACCTATCACACCTACTTAAAAATGTTATTGTAAAAATCAACAAATCATATGGAAATCTCAAAGCTATGAGATAATCCATGATTAATTCAAATCAATGTGAATGAATATGTATTACATTTGACAGAGTAATCTGAATGCTAAAGGGTTAGACACAATTTTAAAAATTACTCTAACTTCAAACATGAAATAAAATAATGATAATAAAAATTGGAATTAAGTAAAAATCTTTTGAATTATATTAGTTATGAAGTATTAATAATGGCATTAAAATGAGAGAGAGATCCATACATAATCATCATTCAACATCTATTTTCCATGCTTAAATGGCTGGTGAGCCAAAAGACTCTATGAAGCTCCATCTAGTTTGGCATGGTTTCTATGGTTGGATGCCTTTCCCTAACATTAACCATTTGACAGTATACTGGGTGCTTTTCATGTGCTATTGGTATGAGTGAGGTCACAACTTGCAAGACAAGACCACTTCAATTAAGGGGTGAAGCTGTACTGAGGGAGGTGGCTTTATGCTAGGTCATGAGAGGTATGATAGAGGAATGGGTACAGAGATCTTGTTGTGAGGGAGATATAAGGTTACTTCAGTTGGAAAAGAGAGATATACCAGCAGGGGACCTAGACTCAAATTACAAGGTGAATGTAAGAGAAATGGTGAAAGAAGATGGTGGTTAAGATGAGTCAGGGTGGAGTCCTTTGAATCACCATCATCATCGTTTAACGTCTGCTTTTCATGCTGGCATGAGTTGGATGGTTTGACATGGAGCTGTCTGTTGAGGCATAGTTTCTATGGCTGGATGCCTTTCCTAACGCCAACCAGTTAACAGAGTGTGCCAGGTGTGTTTTATGTGCCACCTGCATAAAATTAACTGAGAGAAGTCGAGAGAGGTCAGACTGAGAAAGAAAGATGGAGAACACTTCATAATTTATATTCAGAGGATAAAACAACATACCTTGCACTGTCCTTCTTTATTTTGTCTTCACAACTTATTTCTCCACAAAATGGAGATTGGATAATTTTCTTCTGATCAAGGGAGTTACAAAAATCATTCCAGTTATATGAGATACAGAGATGTTCATCATGTTCTTTCTTGGCGCTGAAAAATGGAAAACAGAATTGAGTCCAATCATTAGATAAAACCAAAAAACAAACAATTTTTGGAGGGAAAAAATACAAATTTACAGGAATATATTTACCATTATTTCTGTGATTGCTTTAACCTTTTGGCATTCAGGTAATTCAGTCAAACCTAATGCTTATTTATTCACATAGTTTTGAATGATGTAATCGTTTATTTTTAGAATGGCATTGTAGGAAGGTGTGAAAGGTCAGATCTGACCAGTTTGAACATAAAATAGGTAGAATATTTGAGCCTGATGTAGCTGGTTTAAATAACTATTTTCCTTGTATTTATAAGCAGAGCTGGTCTGTAAAATTGCACACAAGATATTTCTTTTTCTCTAAGTAATTTCCCCTACTAACATTGTAGTGAGCTAAGCGCAAAAAAAAAAAAAAAAAGAAAAAAAAACACTAGCAGAGTATTTCTATGTTTTTATCTCTTTTGGTCATTGAACTGTGGCCATGTTAAGGCACCACTCTGAAGGGTGTCACACAAATTGACCTCAGTATTTGTTTCTTAAAGCCTGGTATCTATTCTACTGGTCACTTTTGTCAAACAACTAAGTTACAGGGATGTAAACAAACTAACACTTGTTGTCAAGCAGTGGGTGAGGAACAAACATAACAGACTTCTACACAGTTTCCATCAATGAAATTCACTCAAAAAAGGCACTGGTCAGTTCGGGGCTTTAATAGAAGATGCTTGTACAAGGTGCCATGCAATGGGACTAAACCCGAAACAACACGGTTGCAAAATGAGCTTCTTCTCGAGTTGTAACTCCAAGAAATTTCTGATTCCCAACAACTGTTTTAGTTAAAAGACAACATCAACAACATGTCATGGCAAACATTGATATCCTCTATGAACAGAGACTTGGAAGACATCTGACACTGTGAAAATGACACCTTCATAACTGAAGTTTCAGGTGTGGCTGTGTGGTAAGGAGTTTGATTCCCAACCACATAGTTCCAGGTTCAGTCCAACAGCATGACACCTGAGGCAAGTGTCTTCTACTATAGTTCTATAGTATTGGGTTGATCAAAGCCTTGTGAGTGGATTTGGTAGATGGAAACTGAAAGAAGCCCATCACGTGTGTGTGTGTGTGTGTGTGTCGTTTGACAATTGGTGTTGGTGTGTTTATGTCCCCATAACTTAGTGGTTTGACAAAAGGAAACTGAAAGAATAAGTACCAGGCTTTAAAAAAAATAAGTACTGGGATCAATTCATTTGACTAAAAATTCTACAAGGCAGTGTTCTAGCATGGCCGTGGTCTGATGATTGGAACAAGTAAAGGGTATACCTTCACTATTCAAGAGAACACAAATAAAACTATTTAATTCTCTAAAAATGGTAAACTTTACAATTTCTGGGGATGGCTTGCGTAAAGACATTCGAGCGAGATCATTGCCAGTGCCTCTTGACTGGCTCTTGTGCAGGTAGCACATAAAATACACCATTTTGAGCGTGGCCATTGCCAGTACTGCCTGACTGGCCTTCGTGCCGGTGGCACATAAAAGCACCCACTACACTCTCGGAGCGGTTGGCATTAGGAAGGGCATCCAGCTGTAGAAACTCTGCCAAATCAGATTGGAGCCTGGTGTAGCCATCTGGTTTCACCAGTCCTCAGTCAAATCGTCCAACCCATGCTAGCATGGAAAGCGGACGTTAAACGATGATGATGATGATGATACATACATTTAGATGCCATTCAAACATTATTGTTAAATTTTTATTCACATATGCTGTTCAGCCACTGTGAATGTTAGATGGTGTCTTCTGTTCATCTCTTCTTTTTCTACAAAAACATGCTCATTTAGACCAGCTGATTATGTACCAACCCTGCTTGAAGACATTAATTTCACTGATTATGTATTAAGCTTGCTTGAAGAGTCTCACACACTTTCTCTTATCATACCGTGTTCCATTAAGTACTCTTACTAAATTTTTCTGGAACTCTCTTGTGTAAGCGGAATGCAATGGCAAATGACATGGCTTTTAACCTAGCAGCAAGCACAAGAGTTGAAATGATGAAGGTGACAGACTGAGATGATACAGAATGTAAGGAAGAGAGAGGTTGATCAAATGATCATGTGTTGGAAAATTAAAAGCGTTACATACACCACATATACTTTATTGTTGCTTCTTGGTTGGGTCATCACTCCAGGAGCAAAAACTAGTCAGTGGTTTACAACATTTCTTTGATTATATTGTTAAATGCTTGTGTATTTGGAAGTCTTTCTTTCAACAACAACTTTCTTAGTTGTGGTTCTTAACTACCTTGATGGGCGACCAGGCTGAATTTCCTAATCATAAATAGATGCCAGAGAAAATCCTTCCATAATAGTAATCAAAATTGGACATCTTTGTCTCATTTTCATAAGAATAAAATCAATTTGACAGCCACAGCGCTACTTTCTTGCAACAGCTGACTTTGGTCATTAACAAATATTTTTAAAAGATATTTGATAAATTAATCACGAGAGAAGCGCCCTCTGGTTTTTAAAATCTTCAAAAATTATTTACTCGATTCTAAATCATTAAAAGTCCTTTGTAAAGAAAAAAAATATATTGGTGCACAACTAAATACTACTAAGTGCACTTTATGTTACTAAGACAGTATATTTTAGTACTTACTTAGCATATAAATTGTCTTGAATTTTATTTAGTAATTCTTGGATTTTCTTGCCAATGTTATCATTGACCATCTCAACTTTTTCACCAGTATCTCTTCTGACAGCAACAAATTGGTTTTGTTTCATATCACGAGGACCAATCTCGATACGTATTGGGACACCCTGCAAAAAGAAGAAAATGCATGACTCTCAAAATAAGGGGGGGGGGAGAGAGAGAGAGAGAGAGGTGTGATATTTAACTAAAAGCAGGAAAATACCTTAAGTTCCCAATGGTTAAACTTCCAGCCAGGAGAGTAATTGTCTCGTATATCAGCTTTTGAACGAATGTCATTCTGTTTCAAAGTTGTATTTATATTTTCACACATTTTTAAGAGTTTGGATCGGCTTTCAGCATCTAAAGTAGCTGTTATTCCACATGGAACAATCACAACCTACAAACAGAAACAACATTTACTTTAAGTAAATCTGCATGGATTGGTGAAGTTATTCTTCATTCTTATAAATAAATATGTGGAGGCATGTGACCTAGTGGTTATGGTGTTTCACTTGTGATAGCTAGACCTTGGGTTTGGTTCCAGAATCAGATGGTGCATTGTGTTCTTGAGCAAAACACTTCATTTTATGATGCTCTGTAGGTGGGAAAATGGTAGAGTTGGTGCATCGACAGAAATGCTTTACGGTATATCTTCCAGCCCTCTACATTCAGAGTTTGAATCCCACCTGCTTGGAGACGGCAACGGGAAACCATTCCAGTATTCATCTCAAGTCTAGTCACAGTAGCCAAAGTTCCAGTAATCTACTTAACAGTGGCAGGCAAGGGTACGTTCCCCAACCTTTTAATATAGTGAGTGTTGGAGAAGATTCACATGCACAGGACCTGCCCAAGGGCAGACCACTGCTAGAGATTTATAAATATAGAGGGTTGAGATAAAATTAACCACTGACAAACTGGAGAGAGATTTGAATAAATTAGTAACTCGTCTGAATAGAAACCAACCTGTACAGATGCTACTCTTGGTGGAAGTACCAAACCCACATTGTCTCCATGAACCATACACATAACTCCAATGGTTCGCGTAGTTAAACCCCAAGAATTCTGGTAAGCGTATTGTTTTTCTTGAGTCTCAGGATGCTCAAACTGAATTTCAAACATTTTTGAAAAGTTCTGTCCTAAATGATGCGAAGTTGCTCCCTGTAAAAATATTAGAAAAAAGTTAAAACCATTAACTAGTTGACATTCGATGTAAAAAGATGGAAATAAGTTGAGGACATTTGAAGGTAAGACAATTTTGTTGATCAAAAGCAACCTTTTATTTCAAGTCTATGTTTTCTGTAATTTTGTTAATTAAAAGTAAAAATATACAGCTCTGGTAGATTTACAGTAACTAACACTGCAGACATAAAAAAATAAGAGTGACCCAATTGTAGTTCTTACTGAAACATTAAAATTCACAGAATTTTCTCCCCCATTGCTTGTTGTTGTAGTTATTTTGGTTTTCTCGTGGTGTGTGTGTTGTATTTGATATGATTAGGTGAAAGTGGCCGTTTTTAGAATATTGTTGAAATATTCTAAAGTAATGTCTAAACATTTGTAGCTGGTTCAGGAGGCGATGACAAGTGACCGAGATCTTTGGAGATATGCTGTGCTTGAGAAAACCTGGCAAACCAAGTGAGACCATAACCGTGGCCTATACCAGTGCAGTATAACCGACCCATTAAAAAGTACTCTTCGATCATTGGGCAGTAAACTGCACTTGTGAAGACCTGTTGAGTCAAGTGAAGTCATTGTTGTGGCTGATGACAGCACTGCCTGATTGGCACCTGTGCCGGTGGCACGTAAAAAGCTCCATTCCAGCATGGTTGGTGCCAGTGCCATCTGACAGGTCTCATGCTGGTAGCACATAAAAAGCACGATTCGAGTGTGGTCATTGCCAGTGCCGCCTGACTGGCCTTCATGCCAGTGGCATGTAAAAAGCACCTACTCCACTCTCAGAGTGGTTGGCATTATGAAGGGCATCCAGTTGTAGAAACTTTGTCAGATCAAATTGGAGCCTGGTGCAGCCTTCTGGCTTGCAAGCCCTCAGTCAAACTGTCCAACCCATGCCAGCATGGAAAGCAGACGTTAAACAACAATGATGATGATGATTAAGATGTGTGTGAGTGTGTGTATGTAATGATGCAAAGGGTAGTGTTTTCTATAGTGAATATTTTCTTTCAATCTGGGGGAAAAAGCATTGTGAGGGTGACAATATTCTCATATCTTTAGTGAATCTTATGTGTTGTTTGTAATCTAACATGGAAGTTTGCTCCTTTCTCATTTTAGTTGGATGTAACTCCAAAGTCTGGTTGCAGAAAATCTCTCTATAGCCAGCAAGCATAATAAAATAACAAAAAAACTGTCAGGTATTCTTTGTTGCTGTGTGTGCCAGAGGATGAGGATTGCAATGAGTGATGACAAGTGAAAGACTTGTCCAACCTATGCCAACATGGGGGGTGGGTAGGGAGGGGAAATAAACATAAAATGATAATAATGATTCTGAAGAAGAACCAAAGTGTGTTTAATTAATTCTGTGCTTTAGTTTTTATGTATATCCTCAGTCAAAACAACCAACTCACGCCAGCATGGAATGCGGACGTTAAACGATGATAATGATGATGATGATGATGTAGTGTTGTTGATAATTAGAGTAATAAGTGTGTTTGATTGCGGTTGATAGAGTCTATTTTGTGGAAACATTGGTTGTGTTGCTGATATATACTAATATACTAATGTATGGAGAGTATAATAGGTCGATAGTCTGAGAGATATTAGGGAATAATTGTTTAATGTGTGACTGTAGTGGCTGGCATCACAGAACTATAATATGTAGGCATAGAATCAGTCTGTTTGGGATAATTTAACCCTTTAGCATTTAAACTGGCAATATCTGGCCAAAATAATCTACCTGTTTTATCTTCAAACTGACCAGATCTGGCCTCTCACACTTACACTACAATATTATTCTAAAATTAAACAATCACATCAATGAATTGTCAAAGCTGCAAGGTAAAGCATGACAGATTCATAACAATGTGAATAAGTAAACATATTTGACAGAGAAATCTGAATGCTAAAAGGTTAAAAACAAAGAGGAATTAAGATGTATTTGAGCAACACAGAAAAATACAGTTAAATCAAATACCATACAATGTAAATTTTTGATTAATTACAACTACCTCTGCTTCTAGAAGATGTATCATAATTACCAAATAGCAAGCTATGACCAGTGTCACTTAAGAGGAGATGAAATCAAGATTCAAGAATTCTTCAAAGTTGATATACCATTAAGGAAAAGGACAGGCTTATTGTCTGGAGATAAGAGGACAGTTGTGGATACATGTTTCTGGCTCAATAGCCATCATCAGCACAGCAACTGTCCAAGCTTATCTTGAGAAGCCAAGGGACTTAGACTTATACAAAAAATAATAGATGTTGAGATCAGTCAACACTGTTAATGACAGAAACATAATGAATGAAAGTGAAATTTACCTGAATGGCTCGACCACTGGCAGAAATGTAGCATTCAACTGTTGTTGTATAATCTCCTCCAGCAAATTTTTCTTTCTCAGTCTTTTTACCAGCAATAACAGGGATGGCCAATAAATCTGTGTAAACACGGGAATATAAACCTAGGATTGTCATCACCTGTTGGAAAACAAGTTGAAAATGTCTTTTCAAAGAAAATGAATAATAATAATAATAATAATAATAATGGTTTCAAATTTTGCTACAAGGGCAGCAACTTTTGAGGAAGGAATGAGTTGATTACATTGACACCAGTATTCAACTGGTACTTATTTTATCTACTCCGAAAGGATGGAAGTCAAAGTCGACCCTAGTGGAATTTGAACTCAGAATGGAGCAACAGACAAATTTTGGTAGAGGGTCAGTGGTTTTTGAGGGGAAGGTGTAAGTTGATTACATTGGCTCCAGTGCTCAACTGGTACTTATTTTATTGACACCGAAAGGATGAAAGGCAAAGTGGACCCAGAAACGTAAAAGTCAGAAGAAATGCTGCTAAGTATTTGTTCAGCATGGTAATGAACCTGCCAGCTTGTCACCTTAATAACAATGGTTTCAAATTTTGGCACACAGTCAGCAATTTCAGGGAAGGGATAAGTCAATGATATCAGCCCTAGTGTACAACAAGTACTTGTTTTAGCAACTCTGAGAGGCAAAGTCAACCTTAGCAGAATTTGAACTCAGAATGTAAAGACAGATGAAATGTTAAGTATTTTGCCCGTTACAGCCACCTTAATTATAATAATAACAAGAGCACTCAGAGAGTGCAAACCTCCACAAAGGCAGCACCAACGCCCTCTCAACCATTAGCTAGAGATGATTTTAAAATAAGAATATCTGAAACAAACTCGACTGCTCTCACAAACGAAAATACTAAAAATGAACCCGACTGCTCTCAAAAATTAAGTTAAAAAACAGGAAAAATAAGCTGGAATCCTTGTCCACAGGCAAACAAACATAACTGAAAATGATACCTCCACCTTCACTAAGGCGGATATAATAATGATAACAATAACAATAATAATAACTAGCTGGATCCATGAAAAATTCACCGAAAACTATATACAAGTTGGCAATGTACAGACAGTAGAAAAATGCATCTGGTGTTTTGTGTACATCTAAAACAGATCTGGTTGAAGGCACATTTGTGCAAGTAGAATTTAGCTCTAACCAGTAATATCTATGGTAGCACTGCCAGGCCAGAGATTCCTGGAAGCTGTCCAGAGCTACTAGGTTGAAAATTTTCTGGATCAAATCAGTCAGTTGATTCTTGTTGATGACCAAAATTTCCTGAGAAACATTTTCCTCCACCACTTGGCCTATATAAAACCAGAAGATCATAGTTCCACTGGTCATCTCACTTGACTAACCTTTAATGTTTCTAAACAGGCTTTCCAATGATCATCCTTGTTAACCTTGATCAATCTCATTAATTACCTCCGCGTTGGCAGAGGTATTGTTTTCAGTCATGTTTGTTTGTCCATGGACAAGATATCTCAAGAACCGCTAGATGAATTCAGATGAAACTTTCAGGGATGTTTGGCCTCATGACTGGCAGAAACTGATTAGATTTTGGGATTGATCCAGTACTGAACAAGGATTCTGGATTATTTTTTCGTTTTTTTTTATACTTAATTTTTGAGAGCGGCTGTGTTCATTTTTAGCATTCACGTTTGTGAGAGCAGTCGAGTTTATTTCAGATATTCTCATTTTAAAAATCATCTGTGGCTAATTGTTGGTGTTGCCTTGACGGAGGCTTGCGCTTTCTGAAGGCGCTTTTTTATGAATGCTTTTGGAAACTTGAACATTTCTCCATAGGTTCTTCAAGTTATGCCAAATTCTTCTCAAACCAGGAACAATTTTTGGCACAAGGCCCTGAATCTGAAAAGATGAAAGGTGATTTCGGTGGGATTTGAATTCAGAAAATAGAAAGCCAGAAGAAATGTTGTCTGGCACACTAATGATTCTGCCAACTCGCTGCTTTTATAATAATGACAATAAAGAAACGTGTAGACTTACTTCTTCCTTTGCTTCTTCAATAGTAGCAAATGCTGAGTGCCCTTCTTGCCAGAGGAATTCTCTCGTGCGAAGAAAAGGTTGCGGGTGTTTGAATTCCCAGCGCTATTAGAATAAGAAGGTTTAGTGAAAGCAATTTCATTAAAATATTTAAACTTCATATTGGGAGTAAAAACTGAAGGAAAATGTTCAGAATCTATTGGCAGATAATGTTTTAAAACATTACAATATAGCAATACATTTGGACTAGTCTCTCCATCTTGGTTCTTATAATCATAGCATTTTAGTCATTATACCATCTGGCCAACTTTGGTACCGATCATATTCAGTAAGGTTCTTGAAATTTGGAACCTAACCCTTTATTTGAATCCACAAGAGTAGATTGTTCTCATTCCGTTGTCTGTATCAATTTGTTATACTTCAACAAAAATATAAGCTTGACTGACCTACAGATTGAACTCATGACAACTACTTAATCAATGTTGATATTCATTATCCCATTGCCACAGAGATTAAATACAGACTGAAAATTAGAAGTTTTTACTCTTTAGCATTCAGATTACTGTCAAATGTAATACTTATTTATTCACATTGTTTTGAATTAATCATGCATTATCTTGTGGGTTCAAGATTTTGATAATGGATTGTTTATCTTGAGCATGATATTGTAGGGTAGGAGTGAAATGCCAGATTTAGCCAGTTTAAACACAAAACAGGTAGAATATCTGGGCTGGATATGGCTGGTTTAAATGCTGAAGGGTTAAATTTGATGTTTCTTTATTGTTGTTGATTTAATATTCTTTCTTAATTAATACATCTGAAATGATACTCATCTCTATGCTAGGCCTACTGAGAAGATTATTAAAACTCAGCATTAAAATACTACAACTACTACATCATCATCATCATTTTAATGTCCACTTTTCCATGCTTATATGGGTCAGAGAAATTCAATGAAATGAATTTTCAATGGTCAAATGCCCTCCCTGTTGCCAAACCTCATCTACAATATTTCCCTATGGTTACCAAGCATTATATAAAGGTGTGAAGGAAATGGCTGAGAATAAGACAAGATGGTAGTGAATGGGGTGCCAGAGCAAACCCATAAAAAACAAACAGTTATATGCTAATTATTGGAAAAAAAAACAAAAACTTACCACAACATTGCACCACTGGTTAAGCCGTATCGGTAAATCTCTGTGAGATTTAACCCATTTCCTGTATGAAGGGTACATGACAGTCTCACTGGTTGGTCGAATGGCAACAGGCTCAACGAGTTCACTTTGTCCGGACTTTGTTACCCAAGCAACCTAGAAACAATGATTGGGTTGAAATATTAAAAAGTCCTAGCACTGTAGTTTTATATGCAGTAAATATAAATAGTTATATGTGTATATGTGTGTGTGTGTGTGTCCGTCCAACTGTTTAGAGGGAGTTGCATTCACAATCGTAAGATTGTGGTTTCGATTCTTGAACTAGTTGCATATTGTACTCTTGAGCAAAACACTTCATTTCACATTGCTCCAGTCCACTCAGCTGTAAATGGGTAACACCATGACAGACTGGCCGTCCTATCAGGGAGAGTACTGGCCTGCTCGCCTAGACAGTGGGACATTTCTTTCAAGCCTACGTATGTCCTCAGCATTCATGGCTCATGTTTCACTGCCGTGTAGCATGGCAGTTCGCACACATGCATTATACAGTCTACCTTTACCCTGAGCGAGAGGCCCTTAGTTGCCAGAAGAGGTAGGAGCTCTCTGAACTTTGCCCAGGCTATTCTTACTCTAGACGCTACACTCTCAGAGCAACCACCCCCACTAGAGACTTGGTCGCCTAGGTAGTGGAAGCTATTAACTATTTCTAGTTTCTTCCCCTGGCATGTGATGGAATCTGTTTTCTGTATATCTTCAGTGTTTATTGCCCCAGTGCATCTGCCACACACAAAAACTATTTTCCCTGTTAACCTTCCTTTGATATTGCTGCACCTTTTATGTGTCCATAGCTTACACCGGGTACATCGTATGGATTTTCTCTTACACCAGGTACATCATTTATATATATATATATATATATATATATATATATATATATATATATATATATATATATATATATATATTTATTCATGCACACATACTGTATTTCTTTGTGTATATGCCACACTGATTTAGACACGATTTCAACTGAAAAAACTGGGTTGCAACTTATACACGAGCAAATATGGTATATGCATATACATTATATGCAACCTAGAGTGTGGAAAGATAAACAGTTCAGAATTCTGATGACATTTTAGAATTTCACAGTAAATTAAAGAGAGATCACTTATTTGTTTCCTAAACTGAATATATTCCCTGAACAGCATAAGGCAATAGTAGAAGACACTTGCTCAAGGTACCACACAATAAGAGTAATATACTATTTCATTATCACAACTGTCTATTGAATGGTCACTTAAAACACTGAGAAAAAGTTTGTGAAGATTGTGTGTGTATACTTGTATATCGTTTTTAACAGTAGAACTTGAAGCAGATAAAGCTATGAATAATAGCAAGTAAATATTAGGTTAAAAAAAAAACCTTGGATAGAAAGAAGTTAAAGGCTGCCCATGGATGGAGAAATTTGAAGGAATGCTTTGGTACAACGGTAGAACATCTGCCATGTCTACATAAAATGTGGGTTTGCATCCCATGCACAATCTGCAACTTCTTTTTTGTAATTTAATACTTACTATTATTTACTGTTTTATCTACATTGAGTTCCATCACAAAAAATGATTATGTCATGCCTCTTGAAGTTTCTCAGTTCTTATGACATAAATACATACATATCCATCCTTATATACTCTCAGTAATGACTAAAACCCGGCTCAGTTGAAAAGTATTTGTCTTCTCCTTCTCAAAAGAAAAGTCAGTCTTGAAATGTTACATTCCTTTATTCCCCCAACAATACATAAATTTATCCAAAGTCATGTCACAACATAACCATTGCTGATGTAGACTGCTACCAGTTTACTTGGACTCTGGGTTATATCTAACTATTCTTGTAGTCCAAGATACAGTGGCAAAAAACATACTTTCAAAGGAAAAAAATTGCAAAAATGAAGACAAAAGAATTTGATAATATTGACTAGTGATGAAAGAATATCAAGTTGAAATACCTCAGGAGCAAAATCTCCAATATGTGTTTTTTCAACTTGTAGAGCTTGAGCAGATACAAAGAGGGGGAAATATGCATTTTCAACACCTAATTTCTTAATCTCTTTATCGAAGAAATCATGAATGGCTTCCCAGATGCTGTATGCCCATGGACGCAAGATGTAACAACCACTGACATCATAATATTCAATCAGTTCAGCTTTTGTAATCACCTATAATTGATTAATACAAAGATTTAGAATTAAAGTCAGATATGACAAAACAAAAAAAAAGGGAACATTTAAAAATAGATTTAACCCTTTAGCATTTAGATTATTCTCTCAAATGTAATGCCTTTTCATTCACATTGTTTTTAATTTATCATGCATTATTTTGTAGCTTCAAGATTTTGATGGTGTGACTGTATATTTTTAGAATGGCATTAAAGGGTAGGTGTAATAGGCTGGATCTGGCTGGTTAGAACATAAAACAGGTAGCATATTTGAGCCAGATAGGGTTGGTTTAAATGCTAAAGGGTTAATATAATTCATACCATTTATTGATATTAAAGAATTCATTTTTAACAACTGAACTTGAAGCAGATAAAACTATAAATAACAGCAAACATATATTGGGTTTATAAAGAGTCTTTGGACAGAAAAAGTTGAAGGTCACCTGTTCTACTATTGGACCAATGCAAACTTTTCCTCTGGGCATGAATCCCATGGGTAGCCTTTGACTTTTATTGATCTAAAAGGGTCTTTAACCCAATATTTACATGCTGTTATTTATAGCTTTATCTGCTTCAAGTTCCATGGTTAAAATCAAATAATTTCACATTCTCTTGAAGTTTTTAAAATTCTTATGACATGAACAATATTATCAATGTTACATTTGGAAGTTTTTACAATAACTTTCTATTAATATTTCTATCTTTGTATATTTATAATGAAAACCTTAATTTATTAACGTAAATCTAAGTTGTAAAAGGTCATCAGCAAACCTCTCAAAATTATTAAAAAACATTTTATTCTAGAATGCTCTAGGTATTTCAATTATATAAATGACATACCTGAGAATACCAATCAGAAAGTGATTCTTCTTTCTTGGCTTCAAGTCCAAGCCTAGAACGAACAAGAAACGAAAAAAAAAAAATGATGAAAAACTCATTGTCATTGTTTTAACATCCATTTTTCCATGCTGGCATGGGTCAAATGAGATTTGTGGAGGCAGATTTTCTATGGCAGGGTACTCTTCTTGTTGCCAACCCTCATTTGATTCTAAGCAAGATAATATTTCACTATGGCTTGGCAGAAAACTGGAAATGGAGGTCATCACTTACATGAAGGTGACACTTGTTTACAACTATCATATAATGTCAAAGCAAGAAGACTGTACTACATAAACATGCACACACATATTCTTATACTTGTTTCAGTCATTTTGACTGTAGCCATGCTGGAGCACTGCCTCAAAGGGTTTTATTCAAACAAATCAACCTCAGGACTTCTTTTTAAGCCTAGTACATAGTCTATCGGACTCTTTTACTGAACTGCTAGGTTACGGGGACATAAGCACTGGTTGTCAAGCAGTGGTGATGGTGGTGCGGGGAGGGGGGGGGAACAGACACAAAAGCACACACACATAAATATACAGAGTGTAATGAGTAAATTGTTGCCATTTTATATTTTTAATTTTGCGCATTGTGCGTTTTTGATTTTGATATACCCTCCAACCTTCATCAGGTGTCTTGGGGAAATTTCGAACCTGGGTTCTCATTCCTAACGATGTTACTATTATTATATTATTATTATTATTATTAATCAGGTCGCTGCCGTGAATCGAACTCGGAATCTTGGGGTTAGTAGCCCGCGCTCTTAACCACTATAACAATAACAACAAAAATGACGGTGATAAATTACCTGGTTATTTTCTTCATCTCTTTTCCAGAATGTTCTTCATTGTTTTTATTCACAGTGGCTTTCTCTTTTTTGGGGGCTGATTGTTTCTCTTTAGTTTCTTTGGGAGGTTTCCAATCTTGGCCACTCTTACTCTTGTAATCAGCTTTTAGTGAGAGCAAGATTTTGACTTCTGCATCAACCTGTTCCTGTTGGTTTCAAATACATTAGACAGACTTTCAATTTCTTACTACTATGGGTGCAGGTGTGGCTGTATGGCAAGAAGTGCGCTTTCTAAACACATGGTTCTGAGTTCAGCCCCATTTGTGGCACCTTGGGAAAGACTCGGGCTGACCAAAGCCTTGAGTGGATTTGGTAGATGATAACAGAAAGAAGCCCATTGTATATATACACATATATATCTATGTCTGTGTGTCTTTGTTTGTACCCCACCACTGCTTGACAACAGGTGTTGGTGTGTTTACATCCTTTTAACTGAGCAGGTCGACACAAGAGACTGATAGAATAAGTACCAGACTTGAAAACAAAAGTACTGGGGTTGATTCATTTGACTATATATTCCTCAAGGTGGTTGCCCCAGCATGGCCACAGTCAGATAACAGAAACAAGTAAAAGATAAAAGACATGAATTTTACTTTTCATTCCTCCTCTTCTTCATTAATGTCCCTTTTCCATACTGGCATAGGTTGGATGGTTCAACAAGAACCAATAAGCTAGAGGGCTATGTCATGCTCCAATACCTGATTTGGCATGGCTTCTACAGCTGGATGTCCTTCCTAATGCCAACCACTTTACAAAGTGGATTGGTGTTTTTTCATGACACCAGCACCAGTAAGATCAGCAGATGCTTGCAAGTCAAAATCCCACAACTAAGCGGGGTATAGAATTGAGGGATAAGAAAGTATGAACAATAAACCTTCTGGTTAATAATTCTTTTTAATTTTTGTACGAGATCAGCAATTTGAAGGGGATGGGTGAAGTCAATAGCATCAACCCCAGTGCTTAAGTGGTACCTATTTTATCAACCCTGAAAGGATGAAAGACAAAGATGACCATAGCAGAATTTGAACTTAGAACATAAGGATGTAAGAAAGGCCACTAAGCATTTCATCTGGCATGCTAACAATTCTGCCAGCTTAGAATTAATGTCTGGTTAATGACATCAATAATATACTAAAGATGTACCAATCAATAATACTCTCTCAATGCAAAAAGGAACTGTTACAACTTTTTAGTATTTAGTTCCAAATTTCTACATTCTGCATTCAGATTCTACCATTTCTTTCCTGCCTTCACAATGTTATAGCCACAGACTAGTGTTGATTCCACTTATGCTTACAACTTCATACCAAAGGTACTTTCCAAATGAAACTTGTTTTTGAAGTTAATGTTAGCAATTAACTGGCCTTTATACCATCATTCATCATTTAATGTCTGCTTTTCAAACTCACACGAGTTGGATGGTTTAATAGGAGATGGCCAGCTGGAGAGCTGTCTGAGCTCCATTTGTCTGCTTCGGCATGGTTTCTATGGCTGGATGCCCTTCCTAATGCCAACTAGTTTAAAGAGTGTACTGGGTGCTTTTATGTGACACCAACATGAGTGCTTTTTATGTGACACAAGTACCCACACACTGAGCCCACAAGGGAAGGACCTCTTGGCTGAGAGAAGGATGTAGAGGACATACCTGTATGTGTGGACAGCTACAATTTTACTTAGCTTGACTTGTCTTCTCAAGCACAGCAAACCATCATAATTCTCAGTCCCTTGTCATTTCTTCTGTGAGATCTCTCACAACTTTGTCCCACACCTTCTTAGATCTATCCCTTCCACAATTAGAGATCAGCATTTCTTTATACCCTTTATTGATAAAATAAATATCAGTAATCTCGTACCCTCTTGCAATTGAAAATTTTCTTTTAATTTGCAGTTTTACATCTACAGCTGGATGCCCTTCCTAATGCCAATTACTCCAAGAGTGTAAAGGGTGCTTTTTACGTTCCACCAGCACAGGGACCAGTAGGGTGGCACTGGCATCAGCCACACTCGAATGGTGCTTACTATGTGCCACTGGCATGGGTGCCAGTCAGGTGGTACTGGCATTAGCCATGACAATGATTTCACTTGACTCAACAGGTCTTCTCAAGCACAGCATATTGCCCGACAATTGATGGGTACTCTTAAATGGGCCAGTTATGCGACACTGGCATAGGCCATGGCTACGATCTCATTTGGCTTGCCAGGTCTTCTCAAGTACAGCACATCTCTTGGTCACTTGTCATTGCCTTTGTGAGGCCCAATGTTTGCAAGTCGTGCTTCACCATCTCACTGTTAGGGTGTGACACTTCTTCACACAGCAGTCCTCATCCATACGTAACACATGGCCATACTAGCGCAGTCGTCTTTCTTGCACACCACATCTGATGCTTCTTATGTCGTTCACTCTATAAAATTCATCACTGCATAACTGAATGAAAACTGTTTCAAGTGCTATTCCAATAGGCTTCCAAATCTTTCATTGACCATTTGTAGACTTTATATATAATACTCAAATGGAGCTGATCAAGACTACTCATTATTATTGTTTATTTTCCTACTCTCATGGGTCAGACAGAATTTGTCGAGGCAGATTTTCTATGACAAGATGCTTTTTATGTCACCAACCCTCACTGTTTTCAAGTAAGGTAATATTCCCCCACGACCAAATATGTTTCACAGAAATTTGAAAATGAAGGACACTGCTTGTATGACAGTGACACTTGTTTACAACAATCATATCATGTCATGACATAGATACATGACTCTCTCCCTCACTTTTACACAGGATACTCACATCAATGGCAGAATATAAAAGGGAGAATAAGTTGCCGCTTCTGTCCATAGACTGCAGTGGTACCTAGGACAAGTACACAACCCCTTAACCTCCCATGCCAGAGATATGGTGAAGACAACTGTAGCAGGACATTGGATAATTGACAAGGTGGCTTGAAGGTTATTGTGACCAAGTGGATGATTGGTACTACCAGACAACGGTTGGGTGTCAACTAGCAAGTGAGCTGCTACTGCAAGACACCCTCAGCAACCATGCTCATTGCACTCTTGTATACTATTTCATACTTGGTGTGGAGGTACAGAGAGGCAAACTGGTGGAGGATAATGCCAACTGCTTTACTCATCATTCAAAGGCATTCTGTCCCTGAACAGAACAGTCAAAGTTGACCTATGGCAGATAACTGACAGATGCATACATATATGTATGCACACACACATACAACAGGCTTTTTTCAGTTTCTTATTTCTTTGCTGCCCACAAGGGGCTACACACACAGAGTGTAACTGGTACTTATTTAATTGACCCCGAAAGGATGAAAGGCAAAGTTGACCTCGGCGGAATTTGAACTCAGAATGTAACGGCAGACAAAATATTGCTAAGCATTTTGCCTGGCATGCTAACGTTTCTGCCAGCTCGCTGCCTTTTTTCAGTTCCTACCTACCGAATCCACTCACAATGCTTTGGTTGGCTTGGGGTTATAGCAGAAGACGTTTGCCCAAGGTGCTATGTAATGGGACTGAACCTGGAGCCATATGGTTGGGAATCAAACTTCTTAACAACACAGCCACACAGTTAATATTTTGGTGAAGTCTATGAAAAAAAGGGATACGAACATATATAATGCAGGAAAATAAAGTACTTTGTTAGTTTCCTTCATCAACTGAATTACTGTAGGAATACAGGTTAAGAAATACCAAGATACCTTTGGTGCTTTATCAGCTTTAAGTTGTCTCACTTTATTCCCCTGTTCTGTAATCTTTTGATTTATTTCAGCAATGGCTGGATCAGTAATGGTAGCAGCAGGTTTGTCTTTATCACCATTTACAGGTGATACTTCAGCTTTCCATTCAGTTCCGGTCAGAGTTTTATATTCAGCTTTCAAAGATAATAATATATTTACTTGAGCGGTTATTTCTTCCTGAAAGGGAAAAAGAAGAATGAGAAATGATATCTTTTAACAGCAAAAAGAACAAAGAAACCCTAAAACAGTTTATTGACATTCTTTTTATTTCATGAAGTATAGGGATTAATAAGACTACAGATTAACCCAATAGCATTGTATTCCTGGTATGGAGGAAATAGCCTAAATATAATCTCTACTAGATTCCTATTAAAGTGGTAATGAACAACACAGAAAAAGGAGATAAAATACTAAAAATAGACAACCTATTACATTGCAGCTTTGTAGTCAAGTGAGTTTATGACTCAATGTTAATTACGTCCCCTGTGGCTGTTGTTTACTTTTGTTTTTAGTCACAAAAAAAACAGATTTTTGTGATGAAATGAGCCTGTGATGAATCCAGTACTTTGTTTGGTATATGAACATGGCCTAGACATTTTACAGTTGAGGATATTATAGATAATATTTATTCTTCGAAGAGTTTACCCGTACGCAGACATTGAGAGTGATTCGGACAATGAAACTGGTGAAAGTGATGAGGAAAGTAGTGATGCAGGTGAACAAATACAGTAGTTGAGAGAGAGGCTTATTATTATTCTTTTGAATTTTTTTTTTGTGATTCTGTCCATTAGTTTACCTGCAATTATTACTCTTGAGCTGTGTATACAAATACTTACTTTTTGCGCAGGAGCCCTGGTGGAGGGTAAAATTAGACACAGGGACCCAGGTCCGAGAGGGTTAAATTAAAATTATTAAGTATTAGGCAGAAGACATATTTTTCCCAGAGAGGCTGCTAATATTACAGGTAACTTTTGATCAAATACTTTTTGATATCCTATGTTAGTTCTCACTAAAGCACATTACCTATCCTACTATTCTTTTGTTAAATAAACCAATTTAAGTTGCATTCTTTAGAAATATAATGGAAAACTTTCTACTGATTTAATTAAAATTTCATGAGTAACAACTTCACTTTTACCAAGATTGCATAGAACAGTTATGTAGATTAACTTTCCATATTTACCCTTTAGCATTCAGATTACTCTGTTGTAAGCAATGCTTATTTATTCACATTGTTTTGAATTAACCACGTATTATCTCATAACTTTGAGATTTCAATGATGTGATTGTTTATTTTTAGAATGACATTGTTAGATAGGTGTGAGAGGTCAGATCTGGTTAGTTTGAACATAGAACAGGTAGACTATTTGGGCTTGATATGGCCAGTGTAAGTGTTAAAGGGTTAATTTACTTCAGAAGACAATCACTGACAGACATCCCAACAGACCCAGGGCAAATGAAAACCTAAAATCTTTAGCTGCTCATCCAAGAGAAGGTAAATTCCATGCAAATCCTATATCCTGAAAACTACTGGGCTTGTGACACTTCTTTACACCAGACCAATACAAACAAGAAAGGAACTGGTTCTGCAAAAACCATGCCCATTAGAATAACAAATCCCTGCTGTCTTTTGGGGTAATTTATTGAGCATTAAAAAAAAAAAAAGGCCAAGGGAGTAAACTTGTACAGAAAATAAGGCAGGTATCCATAGTTATACTTAACCAAAATCTGAATCTCCTATAGTTCCATGGACTTGTCTTTCCTGCATGGCGTATCCATGAGTGGAGAGGTGGTAAGTATACTAGGGATTAAGGATTTGCTCCTGGAAACAACCCAGGCACAAGTTATTGTCTCTACAATTTTGTCAACCAATGATGAAAAAGGCCAACCACTTAATTTATCCATTCACAAATAACTTTATCTGAACTGATACAAAGTAAGCTCATCTAAAGTTTGTGTTTTTCATTTACTAACCATGATAAATTCACAGCATTCTTAATTATAATTAATTACACCATTAATGTTTGATTTAAGATATTTTAATATTTCTGTTAATAAACATCTTCATTTAACTCTTTAATATAATCATGTGGTAACAGATTACATATCTTCGCTGGTATTAGCAATAGTTCTGAAAGTTTCATCATAAACATCATTTAATGTCTGTTTTCCATGCTGGCATGAGTTAGACCAGCATTTCTCAACTGGGAGCCTGCAGATCCCTAAGGCTCTGCGAGAAAGAGTGAGACAAGCTAATGCTAATTTCATGATCATAATATTACTATACATGTGCAACATATTATTGGTTATTGTAATAGAGACATCCTATCTAACCTAATATGTTATCAAAAAAATATAACCATATATATATAATGTAAGCACACCAGCATTGGCTTTCAAGCGATATTGGGGGAACACAGATATACAAACATATATATAGATATATATATACGACGGTTTCCGTTTATAAAATTTACTTACAAGGCTTTGGTCAGCCTGAGGCTATAGTAGAAGATACTTGCCCAAGGTGCCACACAGTGGGACTGAACCTGGAACCTGCAGCTATATATAGTATATAATTTTTTTGTACAAGGGTTCCTTGAGACACCTATTTATTTTAAGGGTTACGCAAGGGTAAAAAGGTTGAGAAACACTGGGTTGGACAGTGTGATAGGAGCTGATGAACCACAGGACTGCTCCAAGTTCCAATGTTTATTTCGGCATGGATTCTGTGGCTGGACGCCCTTCCTAACAACAATCACTTCACTTTCTATGTGGTACCAGTACTAATGAGATCAAGAAATAACTTGCAAAGCAAGAGCTCTTAACTGAGTGCGTGTGGGAGGGAGGGGGTAGTATTGGAGGAGGTGGCTTTATGCCGGGGGATAAGTCAGATAGAGGGACAGAAATAGGTGTCTTGTTCGAAAGGAGATGGCAAGTCCCTGGAAATCATAATTATCAGGTCTCACAAAATTTTATGAAGAAATTAACATCACTCAAAAGAAAAAAACAAATTTAGTATGTAGCACTCCATAATTTAAACAGTGAACATTAAAATTGAAATCTTGAAATTATGAGATGATGCATGATTAATTCAAAACAATCTTCACTATTATCATTTAATGTCTGTTTTCCATGTTGGACAGTTTGACCAGAGCTGGTAAGGCCAGGGGCTGCACCAGGTTCCATTGTCTGTTCTGGTATGGTTTCTATGGCTGGATGCCCTTCCTAATGCCAAGCACTCTACAGAGTGTACTGGATACTTTTTATGTGGCACCAGCACAATGCAAATAAATAAACCTTACATTCGACAGAGTAATGTGAATGCTAAAGGGTTAAGTTTCATTTATTTTCAAAATTCAACAAAAGATAACTTAGAATCATAAAGCACAAACCTTTGGTGCTTTACAAGACTTCAACTGGCGAACTTTATTTCCTTGATCTTGGATACGTTTATTTAAGTCTGATGCATTTTGATTAGAAACGGGATGAGATGATGGTTGTGCAGCATCACCTTTTCCTTCAAAGGATTTTGTACATCCTGGTTTCCAATCAAACCCACTCACAGCCTTAAACTGACTCTTATAACCTAAGAGAATTTTCACAGCTGCATCAATTTCAGGCTGGAAATATATAAATAAAAGATGAAATTAATTATATTAACTATATGATGGTGCCTCACACAGTGGTAGGAATTAGTAGGGCTGTACAAGCTATGCACAAAGATGCAGTAAAGTGAAAGTTGGCAACAATTTCAGTGACAAATTTAGTGTTAAACAGTCTTGCAGGTTCAAAGGGTTAAATAGTGCAATCAAACTCTTTGTTTTACGTTGTTGTTAATATCTTAAAAGGTCATTTGCCAAGGTCAACTACTTATTGTGAAACAGCAGAAATGTAAAGATAGTTGTCAACTCAGTAATATTTAAGTAATTTCCTTTTGGTAATAAACTTATAAATAATTGTCTTAAAATATTATCAACAACATCATCATTTAACATGTACTTTTCCATGTTTGCTTGCATCAGACAGAATTTGTTGGGGCAGATTTTCTATGGCTGTTCAGTTTCCAAGCAAGGTAACATTTTTCCATGGCCTGACATGTTTTTCAGGGAAGACTGGAAATGAACATCACTTGCATGATGATGATGATTATGCTCATAGATATATTTTGGCCAGCTTGTTTCAGTTTATGTCTAGCAAATCAACTCACAAGGCTTTAGTCAGTCAGGGGCTATAGAAGAAGACTCTTGTCTGAAGTGCTGTGGGGTGGATTGAACCTAAGACCATAGGTTCAATCTGAGTTCAAATTTGGTTGGACTGAAATTATAGTAGAAGCCATTTTCCCAAAATGCCACACAGTGCGATTGAACCCAAAACCACATGGTTGAAAAACTGACTTCGGTAAGACTTGAACTCAAAGTGCAGTAAGCCAGAACTACAGTGTGTTCTCTCCAATGCTCTAATCATCATCATCATTTAATTTTCCATGCTGGCATGGGTTGGATTGTTTGACTAGAGCTGGCAAGCCAGAGGGCTGCACCAGGCTCCAGGTTGTCTGTTTTGGCATGCTTTCTATGGCTGGATGCCTTTCCTAATGCCAACTACTTAACAGAATGTACTTGGTGCTTTTTACATGGCATCATGCTCTAAATAATTCTGTCAAATCACTGCTGTCAAAGGAAAATGAGCAAAGACAAAATCAACCAAACAAAATCATCAAATGGAAAGATCTGATATAAAACTATTTTGTGTCACTCCATAACATCATTCCATTGTAAAAGAGATTTTGAACAAATGGTAAACAAATTGATAGCATCAACATGGGACATACCTTGGCAGTTTTATTTTCTTTAAGTTTACGAACAATAGCACCTTGTTGTTGGATTTGAGTATCCACATCCAATGCTTCTTTAGAAAACACTTGGGGGAATTCTTCTTGTGGAGATTTTTCAGCCGATTTTCCTTTCTTACTTTGTGCTTTCTGAAGGAATAAAAAAGTATTTCAAGTAAAAAAAAAACAAAAAAAACCTTCTCTGGAGATGATTACATATGCCATGATTCTGTTGTGTAAATCATTTCTAACATGAAGTAAATTCTGGTAAATAGCTGCTGTAGTTTGACCAACTGGTAACATTTACTTTCAGTAATATTGAACTTTACTGTAAAGAGTTCTAAAATTCATAGGGTTGGTTACTTGCTTTCCATGACATATAAACGACCGGGATCATAACATACCACTCTGAACAGGATGCCAGTTCATTGCAGGGTCATTCATTTATCACAGAGTGAACTGGAGCAATATGAAATAAAGTGTTTTGCTCAAGAATACAATACACTGCATGGTCAAGGAATTGAGACCATAATTTTGCAATCACAAGTGCAATACCCTAACCACTAGGCCATGCACCTTTTATATGGCTGAGAGAAAATAAATGAGAATATCCTATACATTGCAAATGTGGTGGGGTCTAATATGTGTATAATATATAATATTGAAAACATATGACCAACATTATCCAAACAATTAGTTGATAAAAATTCCCATTTGGGAACATGCAAAAATGTAAAGAAAACAAATGAGATAACTCCAGTAATATCAGCCAACTGAAATGTTAGGATACTATAGACAATGCAGATTTGAGTGGATCTGGTCTTTAAAGTCAACTGGTGAAGGCAATGGGTATGTTTTTACCCAATGAGATTTGCATACCAAACTCTACTCTCTTCAGCTGGCAACACTAACAGTGATGAACATATACATAAAGAAATAGAGGAAGAATAAAGTGATGCTGATTTGTTATGTCTTTTTTTTCTTGAGCTTAAGGATTCATAAGGTAAGCGACCTGTTCACCTTGGTGACAAAAATTACAACATCGCCCTGAATAGGACACTGGTCTGTTGAAAGGTAAAAGGCCAGCAATTGTGAGGGGAGAGGAAAAGTCAATTATGTTGATCCCAGTACTTGACTGGTACTTAATTTATTGACCTCAAAGGGATGAAAAGCAAAACAGACTTTTGGTGGATTTGAACTCAAAGCAAAGAGCTAGAACATACATTGCTAAGTTTTTTGTTTGACATGCTAATGATTCTGTCAACCTGTTGCTGATTTTTGTTGGTACTAAAATCTATTCCAAGCCAATTCTATGTAGTCTTGGCCATTTTATTCATCTGTTGTCCTTAGTGTATTTCATATGCATGGATTTGTGACTAGGTTTATTTGGCTCACGATTGTAAGGTTCTGAGTTTGATATCTGATCACACATCGTGTCCTTGAGCAAGATGCTTTATTCCACATTGTTCCAGTGCACTCAGCTGTCAAAAATGAGTAGTACCCGTAATTCAAAGGGACAGTCTAGTCATATTCTGTGTCATGCTGAATCTCCCTGAGAACTATGCTAAGGCCATGTGTGTGTGTGGAGTGCTCAGCCACTTTCATGTTAATTTCATGAACGGATCACTGTTCCACTGATCGGATCAACTGGAACCCTGATTGTCATAATTGACAGGGTGCCAGTTTATTAAGACTTTACACAACATGTTCCTCTTAGTCTAACATCTAAAGTTATAGACAACGCCTGTTAATATAACTTGTAGTGCACTAAGCTAATGGGCAGATCTCTATGAAATTCTGTGATCTGTTGATATAAAAGTTAATCTGTAAATAAAAAATCTATGAAATAGTTATAATCAAAAAACTAACTGAGTAATATTTTCAACCCGAGCAACACTTCTGACAATTCTATATCACAGAAGAGATTTAAGCAGGCCAAATCTATATTCTATTGATCTTTCCTATAAAAGTTGCTCAGCAGTTTTTACAACCCTTTCAAGTAAGAAACATACTGTAGATAACAATCATTTATGAGAAGACTTACTTCTTTAGCACTGATTTCTTGATGAGGCTGTTGTTGTTTATCGCACACTCCAGATTTTGACTTCTCTTTCTGATGACCATCAGGTATATAGAAAAGGACACATGGACTTTCTAAGCCAGAGAAACGACTTCAATAGAAATAGAAACAGATGGAAAAATATTAAAAGTAATTAAAATAGTGTGACAATAGTTTGGGCTTTCAGTATGTGTACACACACACACACACACATACATGTAATTGTATTGCTTACTTGGAAATTGTCTCAGAGAATATTTTACAATAATTTATTAAAAGTGAGTAAATAGAAGTTATATTCTTTAAGTGATTCTTGATCTGTCTATTTATTCAATTTTATCTTTTACTTGTTTCAGTTATTTGACTATGGCCATGCTGGGGCACGGCCTTGAAAGGTTTTTTTAGCCAAACAAATTGACCCCCAGGACTTATTTTTTTAAAGCCTAGGTACTTCGTTTATTGGTCGCTTTTGCCAAACTACTATTACAAGAACAAAAAATAAAAACACTGACACAAAGACAAACACGCATAGCTATATATATATATATATATACATACTAGCAGAGCAACCCGGCGTTGCCCAAGAATGAAATTGTTGCTTATATACTGGAAGGAAAAAATCAAAATATGCTGTATAGAAATCTGAGGACATTCTGTAGATGGACTCTCAGATGAATGATGACGGCACCTCTCATGAATTGGAAAATTGAAGATGCGCCAAAAAGCCTCATTGGTACTTGGAAACTTTTACGAAAATTAAAATGTGGCTTAAATGAAAAAAATGATTTACGTGAATATCCTCACAAGAATAATTGAAATAAATTGCGATTGTGGAACCCCTCACGCACGCACGAAAGCACACGCGCACGCACACACACAGAGTATCACACATCAGATGAAATGGAAGTGTGTGTGTGACAGAGAGAGAGAGAGAGAGGTTTGTTGTCATGTATACGTACATGCATACATCTTTGTGTGTGTGTGTGCGTGTGTATGAGAGAGAGAGAGAGAGAGAGAGAGAGTAAATCTATACTATATATAAAACAGAGATGTGTGTGTAATTGACTTCACCAAATGCTTCCATACTTGTGATGCGTGAATAATTTGACCTCGGATAAATGTTAGGCTCTTCATTTGATTTTTTTTATCTCTAATTAAAAATAAATAATATTGCTTTATATTTAAGATTCACTTCTTTAAAAAGGTTCCTCAATGTCAACTTCCGGTATTGACGTAACAACGGCAAAAAGCTTCACTCTCTATTTTGTGTGTGAGTGTGTATGAGAGAGAGAGAGAGTAAATACTACATACACACCGCTCTCTCACTCTGTCTCACACACATACACACCTCTTGACTCACTCACACTCTGTCTCTTACAAATACACACATACATAAATGTATACAAACATATTTACAAAGACACACGTGTGTATGCGCGCACGTGCATGTTTGTAAGAGACAGAGTGCGAGTGAGTCAAGAGCTGTGTTGTCATATGCATACATCCAAAGATGTATGTATATTTATGCATGTACGTATACATGACAACAAATCTCTCTCTCTCACTCACACTCTGTCTCTTACAAACACACATACATAAATGTATACAAACATATTTACATAGACTCACGTGTGTATGCGCGGGGGGGGGGTTCCACAATCGCCATTTATTTCAATTACTCTTGTGAGGATATTCACGTTAATCATTTTTTTCATTTAATCCCCATTTTAATTTTCGTAAAAGTTTCCAAGTACCAATGAGGCTTTTTGGCACATCTTCAATTTTCCCCATTCATGAGAGGCGCCCAGCCATCATTCATCTGAGAGTCCATCTACAGAATGTCCTCTCAAATTTCTACACAGCATATTTTGCCTTTTTTTCTTCAAGTATATAAGCAACAATTTCATTCCCGAGCAACGCCGGGTGCCTCTGCTAGTACTACATACACACCGCTCTCTCACTGTCACACACACATACATCCAAAAATGATGGATGCATATGACAACAGAGAGAATATATGAGATGAACATGGAACGCCCAAAAATCGTATAAATAAAAGCACTTTAAAAACTATCTTGTACGGAATATTGAAATTTATGAACTTCGTAAATATGTATTTCAGTAATTGATCGTAGTAGAGAGTGAGAGACGTCGCCGTTTTTTCACGTCCGTACCGGAAGTTGTCATTGAGAAACCTTTTTAAAGAAGTGAATCTTAAATATAAAGCAATATTATTTATTTTTAATTAGAGATAAAAAAAATCAAATGAAGAGCCTAAGATTTATCCGAGGTCAAATTATTTATGTATCACAAGTATGGAAGTAAATAGTGAAGCCGTTTTCATGTGAAAAGCGATTACACACACACCTCTGTTTTATATATAGTACAGATATATATATATATATATATATTTACACAAACAACAGGCTTCTTTCAGTTTCTGTCTACCAAATCCACTCTTAAGGCTTTGGTTGGCCTGAGGCTATAGAAGACACTTGCTCAAGGTATCATGCAGTAGAACTGAACCCTGAACCATGTGGTTAGGAAGCAAGCTTCTTAACACACAACTATGCCTGCACCTATGTTGATAGTGTATTTTTCTTAAAAGCTTTATAATGAAACATACAGATCAAAGAGATAAAAAAGTTATTCTATCTACAAATCAATACAAACTTATGCAAAAAAACTGTATGATTTAATGGTTAATGGAAATGATAAAACAACAACAGTTTAAATGTTAACGAAAATATTTCAAGACGAACCTCAGAGGTTCATAAGGTTGGTCACAAATGAAAAATCCTTTCCGTTGAATTTGGATAATGTCTCCTTTCTTTAAAGTTGCTAAAGCGGCATCTCCCAATAGAAGTTCTTCTTTCTAAAGAGAATGACAAAGAAAAATTCATAAGAATTATTTAATATTTAATTGGAATGGAATAACACTGTTCTATAACTGCAAGAGATACGCAGTCTAACAAGAATAGCAGATGTTATAGAGAAGCTATGAGGGAGATATACTTAGTCCATTTGTTTGCCAGCCAAAGAAGAGAGACATAAAATATCTCTCCTTAATAAAGTGTCTATTCTTTATGTGTTAATCAGAAAGTAAACCAGTGGCCATACCAAGCTGTCAAAAGAGGAACCAGCAGTAGATCCATAGCCAAGAAACTGGAGTCTCAATAGTTTAGTCCACCTAACTGTAAGCAGTAACTACAGGATGGCTTGGCAACAGTATTATGGAACTGACAAGCATTTTTGCTATCTTTTATATGTTTCAATCATTAGAATGCAGCCATGCTTGGGCACCGCCTTGAAGAATTTTTAGTCAAATGAATTGATCCCAGCACTTTTTTTACTTTTAAGCCTGGTGCTTATTCTATTGATCCCTTTGCTGAACTGCTAAGTCACTGTCACATATATATATGACAGGCTTCTTTCAGCTTCTGTCTACCAAATTCACTCACAAGGCTTTGGTTAGTCTGAAACTATAATAGAAGAGGTGCCACATAATGGGACTGAACCCTGAACCATGTGGTTGGGAAGCAAGCTGTGATGGGCTTCTTTCAGTTTCTGTCTACCAAATCCACTCACAAGGCTTTGGTTAGCCTGAAACTATAATAGAAGAGGTGCCACATAATGGGACTGAACCCTGAACCATGTGGTTGGGAAGCAAGCTTCTTACCATGCCTGCCAGTAGTTTGCAGTTCTGAAGTTAAAAAAATTGTTTTTTATTCTGAATGAAAATAAATAATCATAGAATCAAGATGGCATGCCTTAAGCAATGTGAATCTTCCACCTATGCCAGTATATTAATATGACTAGCCAATAAGCGATTGGTATGTGGTCTGCTGATCTGCTAGAAATATCAGTCACATTACTCAAATCGCACTCGATTATCTTTAAAAAAGAGAAGGATACATTGGGCAATGTAGTTTCAGATAAACCATGTCTGAAAAAACTAGAAAATCCTGATTATGATCACATCCCTGTTTCACCAGACACAAGGCTAACCCACAACAATAACAACAGTACATAAAATAAATTAATCCAGTGAAATTGCTTTTTTATGAGAGGGACATATAAATATGTGGATGAGATAACTAAAACCAATGAAGGAACTGTATAAAGAAAGATATCAATAATTCTGAGATACTACAAGAAATATATGAAATATTTTACTGAGTGAATAGCAAGTTTGATTACAAAAATGTAGTTTTAATAACTGAAACCAAAATTAAATTAGTTACCTTAGAATTGTAGTTTACATATTGTTTAAAATCTTCATCTTTACCCAGCAATGGTTTCGAGATGATATGGTCAAAGGTAACTGCAACTGTAGGCACTAAATGACACTCCTCAGAATCAAGTAACCAGGTGAGTTTTTGTGTTTTTTTATAATCCTGAAATTGTAAAAGAGTAAAAATATTCAAAGGAGAAAAACCATTTTTCTTTAAAGAAACTATTAAAAACAAAATGAATAACTGAAATCTTTTTACAACTAGTACTACAATATCACCACCACCACCACCATCATCATCAATTAACATCTGTTTTCCATGCTGGCATGGATTGGACAGCTTGACAGGAGTTGGTAAGGCTGGGAGCTGCACTAGGCTGCATTGTCTGTTTTGGCATAGTTTCTATGGCTGGATGCCCTTCCTTATGTCAACCACTTTACTGTATGTACTGGGTGCTTTTTATGTGGCATTTGCACCAGAGATTTTTACTGGCTTATATTTTTCAATTCAGTAAGAGTTCTTCAAAGAGTTAAGGACCGTTTTGAAAGAAAAACAAAGATAGTACATGATTCATCTATTTTAAGCATTCCTTCATTTGTTTGTTTTAGGAATTCACGAAGATCAAATTACTTTTTTTTTTACATTCTTTATTATTTCATTTTTAATGACAATGCTTCTTTGAACCTTTTATCATTCATATTACTCCATCAAATGCATTGCTTATTCATTCACAATGTTTTGAATTACTCACATAATCTCATAGCTTTGAGATTTCGTAATGTGATTGTTTATTTTTAGAATGACATTGTAGGGTAGGTGTGAGAGACTGGATTTGGCCAGTTTGAATATAAAATAGGTTAAATATTGGGGCTGGATATGATCAGTTTAAATGCTAAGGGGTTAAAGAATAATCTAAAAGAGAAGCCAGGGCATATTATATATGCACTGACTTATAGTTTTCTTTCACTTTCCAGAAATAGTAGTGTGCATTATATAAAAACAATACAATTAGTAATACAAAAAAATAATCTACAAAATGTAAATAAACTACAAAATAGAACAATGTAAATAACATAAAAAATCAATAAACTCACAGTGTTTTCTAAATCCAAGCTGGCAACAATATTAGATACAGCACCGGCAGCATTCCTAATAAAACAATTGTTGAAATTTAGTTTTGTGAAGGCATCAAGTATATGCTGCTGCCGTGTCTGCCATCGTCATCGTCATCATCTAACGCCTGTTTTTCATGCTGGCAAGGGTTGGATGATTTGACAAGAGCTGCACCAGGCTTCAGTCATCTGTTTTGGCATGGTCTCTACAGCTGGATGCCCATCCTAATGCCAATCACTTTACAGAGTATGCTGGGCGCTTTTTATGTGGCACTGGCACATGTGCTTATTATGTGGAACTGACAAGCATGTTTTCCACATGAAACCGGCACATGTGCTTTTTACACGGCACTACCACAGGTGCTTTGTACATGGCATTGGCATATGTGCCTTTTACATGGCACCAGCAGGGTTGCTGAGTAATTTGCAAGACAAAATGTCTGTCAACATTTAAACGAAATTGAGATACAATGTTATGCATATTTCTGTGAACATTTCCATTTAATAGAATTATAATGCTAAGTGTATTTCTGTGAATATTTAAAACGAAATAGAGCTATAATGTTGAGTGTAATTCTGTCAATACATATAGAGACCAGGGCTGTAGGTGGTGGTGTAAGACTAAGAGACTGATGAAATCTACTCCACAAAAACAAGAATGGTCCCTATGAGAGGCTCCTACACATTTTCTGACAACCAAATTTTATTCACAAGGCTTTGATAGAAGACACTTGCCAAAAGTGCTGTGAAGTGAAATTGAAACTAAAAGCACATAACTGCAAAAAGAATTTCTTAACTACACAGAATATTGGAAATGAATGATAGTGCTTGTATGACAGTGACACTCATTTACAACTTTCATTTATTGTCAACATAAGGAGATACAAACATACACACTCACATGCATACATATGTATACAATAGGCTTCTTTTTTGTTTCCATTTGCCAAATCCACTCACAAGGCATTGGATGGGCTGAGGCTACAGTAGAAGACTTTCCAAGGTGTGACATAGCAGGACTGAATATAAAACCATGTAGTTGGGAAGCAGCCAACCTAACAGCCATGCAGGCACCTAATTGAAAGAAAGACATTAGGAATTTGACTCTTTAAGGGGGAAGGGCAGATCTCTTATGCTTTTTTACCTTAGAAAACAGAAAAATTTGAAAAACAAAATTCCAATGCAAAAAATTGTGGAGTTTTCAATTAGAAAATGTGATAATTAGCATTATAAACTTACCTTTTAATTGATTCAATTTTTAGATTTCCCCAGTTGATGAATGTTGCAATTTCTCCTTCTTTCAAGGACTCAGCATCTTCTTTTTCAATAATAATATTAGGTCCATAACATACAAGCTTTGTTCCAACAGAATCATTCTAAAACATAGAAAAGTAACAAATTCATATAAAATCCCCGTGAATACCATTGTCACTGCTAGCACCATATTCTATAATCGATGTAATTTATCATGATGATGATGATCATTTAATATCCGCTTTCCATGGGTTGGATGGTTTGACATGGAGCTGGCCACCTGCGATGTCCAGACTCCAATTGTCTGTTGTGACATGGTTTCTATGGATGGATGCCCTTCCTAATGCCAACTATTTAACAGAGTGTACTGGGTGCATTTTATGTGCCACTGTCACAGGTGCATTTATACAGCACTGGCACCAGCACACGAAAGGACAAGACTTGTGTGTGGAAGACAGCACTATTTCTTAGCTTGACACAGCTTATCAAGTACAGCTAATTGCCACATCTCCCAGTTCCTTGTCATTTCTTCAGTGAGGTCCAAAGTCCAATTATAAATGCTTAGCAATATTTCGTCCATCTTTACATTCTGAGTTCAAATTTCATTGAAATTAACTTTCATTCTTTTGGGGTTGATAAAATAAGTACCACTTAAGCAGTGGGGTCAATGCAGTTGATCAAGCCCCTTCCCTGAAATTGCTGGCCTTGTGCCAAAATTTGAAACCAAAATAATTTACTCAATAAGCTTGATTTAGGGGAATCTGCATATAAAAGTTATGAAACCCATAGCAACTGGATTGGTCAGTTTTAATACACTAAATAGATAGAAATGCTTGACTGCCTAATAACCATAGATTATGTTTATTATTGCACAAACTTACAATGGAATGAAACATCACCTTCATAATTTAACCTGCATTTTTCCATGCTTACATGGATTAGAGGGAATTTTCTGAGGCAAATTTTCTATGGCTGGATGCCCTTCTTGTTGCCAACTGTCACCTACTTCTGAGTAAGGTAATATTTTGCCCTGTGGCCAGATATGTTTTCCATGGAAAATTGGAAATGAATAACCTCACTTGTACCTGGCTTTAGGTAAAAGAAAATACAGGAGGATCAGTTAATTATGATTTTATTCAATATATTTCCCTCTCAGATTCACACACTCACTGCAGTAGTCCTTCAGTTTTTCTAAGCCCTGTTAAAGAACTTGGAAGGTTGGGCCTCCAGCCAGGCCTTTTGTGATATACCCTTAAAACCAGGAATTTTCCAACAGCCCCTTGTATATGTATACATCATTATCATTACTTAATATCCATTCTCCATGGGTTTGACTGGAGCTGATAAGGCTGGGGGCTGCACCAGACTCTATTGTCTGCTTTGGTATGGTTTCTATAGCTGAATGCCCTTCCTAATCTCAACCACTTTACAAAGTGTACTGGGTGCTTTCTATGTGGCATCAGCACCAGTGCTTCTAATGTGGAAACATATATATCTATCATCTTTTAACATCTGTTTTCCATGCAGGTATGGGCTATATGTTTGTATATATGATGGGTTTCTTTCAGTTTCTATTATACATATATCTGAAAGAAGGAATGAACTGCTGTAGGGCTACCATATATTATGGCAATGAGGGTTGCAGTTAACAAAAAAAAAAAACAAAAAAAAACTATCTATCATCAGTTAAAGGATGATTTTAATGAAAAAAATATTAAAAAAATTATCAAACCTTGGGATGCTTTGCTACTTCTTTTGATGAAGGGATTGCATCTTTAACAGTAACAGAAACAGCTCTGTCTTTAGTCAGAGCAGTATATCTTGGGACAATTGGATCAATAACCTGGAATGAATTATAATATACTGAGTATTACCAATACAGAAATACATTAAAACTTTGGTTTTGTCAAGTATATGTGATTAAGCTCCTCCAATCAACTAACTTTGATATAGAAATACAACATAATTATATTTTTATAACCCGTTAGACAAGAGATACCAAGCTTTAGTTAGGTTTAGCACCATTCTTTACAGTCCTTGAAACATTGAACCAATGATGAATGTTTTTCAAAGTTGCTCAACCTTCTAGGACACTGGTTCATAAATAAGGTTAAATGATCAAAAGGCGATCTTACGGTACGAGTCCAAAATATCGGCCTTTTCCGTAAAAAGTGTCTTCAGTGATCTTTACCAAAGATCAACCTTTTCCATTATAAGTGTTGGAGAGAAACAGGGAAACGTCATAAAAGCGAAAGAGATACAGAGAGCGCGATTTCTTTTCAAGGGGTTAGGGTTTGGGTTTCGGTTAGGGAATTCCGTCCCTAACCCTAAACATTAACCCCCTAACACCGTAGTGAAGATCGTGCAGGTGTTACGGAAAAGGTCGATCTTTGGTAAAGATCGCTGAAGACACTTTTTACGGAAAAGGCCGATATTTTGGACTCGTACCGTAAGATCGCCGATCAAAGATGTGCAATTAGACAGACTTAACTGTGGTTATCATTGGAAAGACACTAAGCAACACACTCAATCACACAAAAAAAAACAAAAACAATTAACTGGTTCATACTTTGCCAGTTTGGAGAAAAAAATGCAAGTGAATGGATGGTTGAAAGCTAAAATAAATGATGCATTAGAATAATTCAGTCTCAGAAGTTAACATTTATAAAAGAAATTAAATATTCAATCATAAATTGCTACTAAAATACTTTCCATTGCTCAAAGAAGTAGAATAACAAGAACTATTTTTGGAATGAAAAATTACCTTTTTGTTGATTGCCCATATTTTATCCCATTCCATCATGACTATTGATTTTGAAGAACCCTAGAAATAAGTGGAAAATAAATACAAATAAACAGAAATAAATGAATAATCATTTTGGTTGTTTAGGTTTTCCAACAATTTCTCAATTCTTTTTTTATTCTAATCAACAAAACAAAAAAAATCTATGACTGGTAATAAGTTTTCTGTCGAGGATCAGAAAGGAAATATAATCAATTAAAAAAAGATATCTTATATATAGGTTGATTGAAAAGTAACTCCCTACAGTACCTCACTATGCTGCAAGATGAGATCTGGCCAGCTATCAGTGCTTGAGAGAATATTGATATTGAAGATTTGATTTTCATGCAAGATGGTGCCCCTCCACATTTTGCTCTTGTTGTTTGTGAATGGCTGAAGGCCCACTTTGCTGGGAGATGGATGGGTCGTTGTGGTCCACATGAGTGGCCAGCCAAAAATCCCAATTTAACACCCTGTGATTTCTTTCTTCGGGGGTGGTTAAAGGAACAAGTCTACTATGCCAAACCAAAGACTTTGGAAGAACTTGAAGGGCGAATACGAGAAGTTATGTCTTCCATCCCACAAGAGTTCCTGGTGAAATCAGTTGATGCAATTCTTAGGTGACTCAAGAAGCTGGTGGTGACATTTGGAGCCCATATCGAATTTTTAATAAAACCTCATATCAAAAGCTTTCCTCTCATATTTATTCTTCTGTAAAAATTACAATTAATAAATAATTTATAAGTATTTTAAAATAGGGAGTTACTTTTCAATCATCCTGTATATATAAGAGTTTGTCATTGTTTGAATTTTTTTGTTCTGTAAACTAGCTGAGTCAGAAATATTATAAAGAAAAGAAAAGCCCAAAAGTAATACAATTTCTCAGCTTATTAAAACTGCATCTTCTGATGGATTCTTTTATTTGTTTCAGTCATTTGACTATGGCCATGCTGGAGCACTGCCTTTAGTCGAGCAAATCGACATTCTTTATTTTTCACAATGATTAAATGTGAATTAACAAAGTAATGCCTTTATTTTAATATCAAGGATCAAGTTTTTTTTTTTTTTACAGTAGTATTTCTCTCCTCCCACCATCTCTCTCTTTTTGTTTATGTATTTCTGTATCTGTTATCTTCTATCTTTTACTTGTTTCAGTCATTAGACTGTGGTCATGCTGGGGCACCACCTAGAAGGATTTTAGTCAAACTAATTGATCCCAGGACTTATTTTGTTGGTCACTTTTGCATAACTGCCAAGTCATGGGGATGTAAACACAACACCGGTTGTCAAGAGGTGGTGGGGGAGATACAAAGACACACACGATAGGCTTATCTCAGTCTTTCTTCATCAAATCCACTCACAAGAATTTGGTCATCCTGAAGCTATAGTAGAAGACACTTGCCAAAGGTGCCATGCAGTGGGACTGAACTAGGAACAATGTGGTTAGGAAGCAAGCTTCTTACCACACATCTTAAAATCTAACATTCATCACCATATCATCATCATCATTTAACGTGTTGTCCATGCTGGCATGGGTTAGATGATTTGACCAGGGTTGGTAAGTTGGAAGGCTGCATAAGATTCTGGTCTAATTCGGTATGGTTTTCTACAGCTGAATGCCCTTCCTAATGTCAACCACTCTGAGAGTGTAATGGGTGCCATTTGCATGACACCAATATCTGCCACAACATAATGCCAAAGGTCTCCGTCATTGCCTCTATGAGGCCCAACACTTGAAAGGAACTCAGCCACTTTGCCTCCCTGAAGCACTCAAAGGAACTCAGCCACTTTTTGCAACAAAATGTTTAACAAATAAATACAGCAACCATGACATTATTTATACAAGACTTACTACAAATAAAATTTTACAATTTCTATTTAATCTAAGCACAACTTACTTGAGCGATTATAAACTGTTTTAAGCCTTCAATAGTCATTCCTCTTCTTAATATACCACGAACAGTAGGGAAACGAGGATCATCCCTAGAAAAAAAAGATTTATAGTGTAGAAGTTTCTCAGACTTTATAAGGAATCAAACTTAAGATATTACTTTTACTAAAGTAGTTTGTGTCAGAGTAATAGGTCAAGTAGAATGAAAGTATTACAAGTGAATGATTCATCATCATTTTAGTATCTACTTTTCGATGCTTGCATGGATCAGACAGAGTTTATTGAGGCAGATTTTATATGGTCGAATGCCTTTCCTATTGTCAACCCTAACCTATTTTCAAGCATGGCAATATTTCCCCATGGTCAGACATGTTTTTGTAGAGTATTGGAAATAAATGACACTGTTTACATGAAAGACATTCATTTACAACTATTGCATGATGTTAAGTCAAGGAGACAAAAACACACACATATATGTGGAGATGTGGGTGAGTAAGTATACAAGCTTCTTTCAGTTTCTCTCAATTAAATCCACTCATAAAACTTTGGTTGGCATGAAGCAACAGTAGAAAACACTTGCCCAAGGTGCCTTGCAGTGAAACTGAATCTGAAACTAGATTGTTGGGAAGCAAACTTCTTAATTACACAGCCCCACCTATGCCAATCTGTAAGAAACAGCAGTCAAATCACAGACTACTGATTTAAAAAAAGAAAAAAAAAAGGAACAATATATTGGATACTATAGCCTGACAACAGGATGAGGAAGGGCAAGATATAAATACTAAACTGATGATAAAGGTGAGGCAAAGACAGGGAAACAAACAATACTTACCAACCGTCAACATGTTTTTCGTTCACAAACCAAGTGAGTTTTCGCTTGGACAAAACAGTGTTTTGTAGATTCAATCGGCTGTACTCATAGAGATAAGGTTCACGTAAACCTAGAAGAAAAACATTTCAACTTTTTATCTCAAGCTAAAAAGAATTTTTGCAACATTTATAATTATAGTGTGTTATTTTGGGGTAAAAAGCTCTTCAATGGAAAAAGTCAAAGGCTGCCCATGGGACTTATCTTTTACTTTATTAGACTGTGTCCATGTTGAGGCACTACATTGAAGAATATTTAGTTGAATAAATCAACTCCGAACTACCAAGTTATGGGGATGTAAACACACCAACACTGGTTGTCAAGCAGACACAAAGATATATACGATAGGTTTCTTTTAGTTTCTGCCTCCCATATCCACTCACAAGGCTTTGGTCTGCCTGAAGCTACAGTAAAAGATACTTGCCCAAGGTACCATACAGTGGGACTGAACCTGGAATCATGTAGTTGGGAAGTAGGCTTCTTACCACAGAGCCATGCCTATGCCTGAGTAAAACTTTCAAAGATTTTCCATTTTGAATTTATCAAAGAATCAAAGGTCTGACTCAGGACTAAACTGAATGAAAAGAAGTTTTCCAACAGGGAACATCTAAAAATGCTTTATCATAGATTGATTAATTCCGTATTTTGAGACTGATTCAATACTTTAAGTTCTTCACTTTTGATGTAACTATATTTTGGAGAAAATATGGAAAATGCTCTCTCTCTCTCTTTAATATGCACCTTGTAAATACATCCTCACCAACTCTCTTTCTTTTCCAGATGCAGAAACCATGCATTCACCTCTTCAACAAGACACTTGTTCCTATCCAGTTATCGCACTTTCACCTCCTCCAGTGTTATGCTCCACTCAGTTGAGGAGTCTTGTCTTGCAAGTACTTAGTGACATCATTTGTGCCAATGCCACATAAAAAAGCATCACACAGTATACTCTGTTAATGTGGCTGGTGTTAAGAAGTGTATCCAGCCATAGAAACCATGCAAAGGCAGACACTGGAGCTTGATGCAGTCTTCTGGCCCTTGTTAAACTGTTCAACCCATGCCAGCATGGAAAAAAGGACATTAAATGATGATGATGATGATGATGGTTAATCATGTTCTTAATGAATAAATTAAGAAAAAAATTGCAAAACATAGGATCAGAAAGAAGAACAGGGTAGATAATATCATTTGAAGTGTAAATCTACAGATTTATAACTTTTGTGAAAAGTATTGTGTTGTTTTTTTTCAGAAAATATTATTTCTACAATGCTTAATGTTAGAAAAAGTAACTAACACATTGGCTCCAATAACTAATACACAAAAAGAAAAAACTGAAAATTTAAAGCCATCAAACCCCTAATCATCATCATCATCATCATCATCATCATCATCATCATCATCATCATCATCCTTTAATGTTCATTTTCAATGCTGGCATGGGTTGGATGGTTTGATCAGAGCTGGCAAGTGAGAGAGCTGCACCAGTTTGATATGGCTGGGTGCCCTTGCTAATGCTTAAACACTTTACAGTATGTGCTGGATACTTTTAACGTGGCACCAGCACAGGACTCTTGCAGGCCAATCCTGTTCATTAGGGGATGAGGCCTTAACACTTCTGCTGAGGAGGACGGATCTTCTTGAGTACAGCAAGGCATCAGGTATATCAGTCATTTGTCATCTCATCCAAAAGGTTCAGCATTCAGAGATCATCCTAAGAATACATTAACCCTGATGTACACTCAATTAATGGGAAATCTTACCAAGTTTATTTAACTTATTGGTTAAACAGTCAGTCTTTTGTTTTGTTTTTCAGGTGTATAAAAATCAAGATAACCACGTGACAGCCCCACTTCATTAAAGATGTAGCAAACTACGAAAGATGTTACTGAAAAGGTTGTCAATGGCAATGAAAGGACTTTAATGAAAAATAAAAACAAATAAACAACTGACTGTTTAACACCAAATTAAACAATTGATTGATTAGTTAGTTGTATCTTACCAAGCTTTTTCAGAATCCAGAAATACTGCTCATCTCTGTCGTGATATTCAGTTGTACGAAGAGCATGGGTCACACCCTCTATACTGTCCACAATAGGACAAGCAAAGTCATAAGTTGGGTACACTCTGAAAATATAATGGATAAATGATTGAAACAAGAAATTTATCTTTAGATATACTAAACAGAATCAGCAATGCAATGAATAAAGAAGAAGTACATCAAATAAAAATACTGAAAGAAATATACTTAATAAGCACAAGGTGAGGTACATGACCTGTAAGTTAAACAGTGGCACTCATGATCACGGTTTCAATTACTTGACCAGGCAGTGTGTTGTGGGTCTTGAGTAAAACACTTCACTTTTATGTTGCTGCAGTTCACTCAGTTATGAACGAGTAACCCTGTAACAGACTGGCATCCTGTTGAAGGGAAATGTGGTGATCTCAGCGACTTATACACCATGAAAACTAGGTAAGTGATTCCGAGTCCTAGGGCTTCAAACAGTAATGTTCAATGAGCACATTAGTCCAAGTAGGAAGGCCAATGACTCTGCTTATATTTTGCTGTTAGGGAGATAAAGGTACATAGCTCAGTGGTTAGAGCATCAGGCTTATAATCAGAAAGTTATGAGTTCGATTCCTGGACCAAGCTATGTGTTGTGTTCTTGAGCAAGACACTTTACTTTTCATATTATTCCAGTTCACTCAGTTGTAGAAATGAGTTGTGAGGTCACTGCTACCAAGCAGTATTGGCCTTTGCCTTTCCCTTGGATAACATTGGTGACATGGAGAGGAGAGGCTAGTGTGCATGGGTGACTGCTGGTCTTCCATAAACAACCTTGTCCAGACTTGTGCCTCAGAAGGTATCTTTCTAGGTGCAATCCCATGGTCATTTATGACTGAAGAAGGTCTTTTAGGGAGATTAATGTGAAATTCTTACAGGTTTGCAGTAGGACAGAAGATATGAAGAGAAAGGAAGTTGCAGAGAAATTCAGTTATGAGCACGAAAACATTAACTGGTTGGTATGGAAGCCTTTGAGTTGTGACACAATGAAAGAGATGAGAGGGAATGGGGAGAAACATGTATAACAATTGAGTTTAAGAGGAAATAACAGAATTTCCACACAGCTAAGTGCAGGTATTGGCTGAAAAAAGTTTGCTTCCCAACCATGTGATTTCAGGTTCAGTCTCACTGTATGACTTCTTGGGCAAGTGGATTTAGTAGACAAGAACTGAAAGGAGATTGTTGTGTGTATGTGCTTAAGTGTGCATGAATGCACCTGTGCGTGTACAACTGTCTAAACATTACATGATAGTTGTAAATGAGCATCACTGTCATACAAGTGAGGTTGTTTGATTCCAGTCTTTTGTAAAAAAAAAAAAAAAAAAAAAAAATCTGGCCATAGGGAAATATCATTATGTTTGAAAAAAAGAGTGAAAGTTGATGACAGGAAGGGCATCTGACCATAGAAAAATCTACCTCAACAAATTCTGTCTGCCCCAGGTAAGCATGGAAAAGTGGACATTAGAACAATGATAAAATAATAATCATTTCTACTAAAGGCATAAAGGCCTGAAATTTTGAGGAGGGGTACGCAGATTTCATCAACCCCAGTGTTTCACTGGCACTTAATTTACCGATCCCAAAAAGATGAAAAGCAAAGACGACCTAGGTGAAATTTGAACTCAGAATGTGAAGATGGATGAAAAGCTGCTAAGCATTTTGCCTGGTGTGGTAACAATTCTGCCAGCTTGCTGCTTTATGGTGAAATAATAATCATCATCATTTAATGTCCATTTCCATCTGGTATGGGTTGTGTGGTTTGACAGAAGCTGATAAGGCCAGAAGCTGCCTCAGGCTCCACTGTCTACTTTGGCATGGTTTCTACAGTTAGGTGTCCTTCCAAATGCCAACCACTTTAGAGTGGACTGGGTGTTTACACATGGTGCTTTTTATGTGGCATCAACACCAGTGCTTTTTATGTGACACCAGCACCTATGCTTTTTATGTGGCACCAGCTCCAATGCTTCCTATATGGCACCAGCACTGGTGCTTTTTACGTGACACCAGCACCAGTCCTTTTTACATGGGACCAGCACTGGTGCTTTTTATATGGCACCAGCACCAACAGGGTCACCAAGTAACTTGCAAGACAAAAACACCCTCAGCTAGTAGGAGGGAGTAGTAGTGAGGGTGGTGGTGGCTTTGTACCAGCTGATGAGAAATTAGAGATATAGAGGGACAAGGGTAAGCATCTTACTATACAGTAGATTAGGTATGTGGCTATTAAGGGTAACAGTCGATAAGCAAGGTGTTAATGATAGAGGACAATATAGAGGAGAGATGACATAGAAAGGGGGTGATTGGTGGGAACATGGAAGAGGAAATGGGAAGTGGTTTAGGGTGGTGAAAGAGATAACTGAGAAAGCAGGGGGATGTAATATGCACCTATTCTGTTCTCAAGTGATAGAGAAGTGATGGGTGTTAGGGGATGAAAGGTGAGGGGAAATGGTTGATGAAGGAGAGCTCCAAATAAGTATTGGCAGACATTTCACTAGTGAGTTTGTAAACTGAGCAAGAAATTAGACTATTGGAAAGTGTATTTCTTGATACACTATGCCAGAAAAACTAAATGATTATACTCTGATCATAGTTCTGCCCTGTCAGGACTATCTTGGAGTTAAACAATAAACACTAGAAGTAATGTATGATGTAGACTATAAAGAAAAATATACTTTTAATAATTGTCTTACTTGTATTTGTCACCTGTTCTGATGTGAATCTCTGGTTTACAACGGTAAAGTGTTGGATCACGCATACAACCATTAGCAGAATTCATGTCAATCTTAGCACGAACACAACATTTTGTTCCAAATTCTGTACCTGATTTCATTTCTTCCCACATTTTCAAGTTTTCAGCCATGCCTGGATAATATATAAAAAACAGAAAATTAAGGATTCTCAGTATAATCTCCTGACCTGCTAGAAATAGAAGCCAAAGCCCTTCAAATTACACTCTAGCATTTTACAAAAGACAGACACATTGAATAATGTAGACCACTGTTTAGAAGAAAAATAAACAAAAAGGATAGTTATGGCTGGAATACCTTCAATATAGAGCTGTTCAATCAGGTTTCATACAAAACTAAACAATAAATTTTTGTGTTGATAAAATATATTTGTTCAGTTGACTATGATCAATCAAAGCCCAGCTTGCATTCCAGTAGTAATAAACCACTGGTCTGTCTCCATGTGAGCTTTTCTACAGCTTCAGTATTGCTGCGCCAATAAATCCAAGCACAGTCAGAGCATTGCACAATGAAAGCCCAATTTAGTGTTTATCTCATCTATTAAAGTCTAATATTTTGAAATTTGATCTCCACTTCTTACAACAGACATCGTACATGGTTGCTTGACCTGCCAGAAACAACAACCAAATCTCTTTCAAACTATAACCAACCATCTTAACCCTTTAGCATTCAGGTTTCTCAGTCAAATGTAATACTTATTTATTCACATTGTTTTGAATTAATCAGGAATTATTTTGTAGCTTTGAGATTTTGATGAGGTAATTCTTAATTTCTAGAATGAAATTGTAGGGTTGGTGTGAGAGGCCAAATCTGGCCAGTTTGAACATAAAACAGGTAGAATATTTTTGTTGGATATGGCCAGTTAAAATTTCCTGACCACATTAGTTAATGTGCCGGTTTAGGACTAAGCAACAATAGTATTTTAATTGCTATGTTGCAAAGCATCAGAACAAACAGCATAGCAGTACCATGGATTAAGGCATGAAAAGGACAGAAGTCGTAAAGCAAGTGAATTTACTAACACAAACTATAGAAGGTCAGTCAACACACTACAGAGAACTAGATATACTTGGCATTACACACAACATGCAAACTCTTTCAAGAACTTACTTTGGTTTCTTCGTGCTGATTCTTTCTTTTCTTCTCTTTCTTGTTTCATAATGTCAGGATTGGTATCATCAACATAAGCATGACCTTCTTTGATTAGTTTCAAACAAAGATCAAGCAGGGTATCAAAATGGTCTGATGTATAGCTTAGAACATCATACTTAATGCCAAGTAGTTCGACATCTTTGAGAATTACCTGTTTAAAATATTGTATCAATAAACATGTAAGAAGATCTTGTTTTCAATATTTAACAAATTATATGTAAAGGCTTTTTTTTTTGCATGGGACCTCAAAAAGTCTGGCTTGTTGTCCAGTAAGACACCCCTTAGCTTTTGTTAAAGTATGTTTCTAGAACCCACTTCAAACCCAGGCTACATCTGATAATTGGAAGTGACTTGGTTGGCGAATCCTCTGCGATGCTTGACAATCAACAGCAAGATGAGCTGCTACAGATCACACTATCCCAAAGTGTGTATGCATGTGACTAGGGACCACATGAACTTGTATCCCCACTGAAACTCTAAACACTTGGTCAGAGCTGGCTCAACTCACCACAGGGGAATGCCACTGCAAGTACAAGTAAGCACATATAAGGGGTTTCAAGCTCTGTTTTAAAAACACTTGAAATTCATTCATCATAGATGGAACTTATGTACCACACCCATTTAACCAAGTGGCCCTTGATCATAAAACTCTTGTTCCAACAATTCAATGCTGACCCCACTAAATGCTGAAGAATCAACCAACCAGTTCCAAGCACAAAGACATTGTATTTTACCATTCACTAAGTTTATTACATAAACATCTGAATATCTTTAATCTTTTATCCTTTACTTGTTTCAGTCATTGGACTGTGACCATGCTGGGGTACCACCATGATGGGTTTAGCTGAACAAATTGATTCTTATATCTACTTTTCAAAGTTTGGTACTTATATTATCAGTCTCTTTTGTCAAACTGCTAATTTATGGAAATGTAAACTGAAGGATTTTCGAGCGAGATCGTTGCCAGTGCCTCTGGACTGGCTCTTGTGCGGGTGGAACATAAAATACACCATTTTGAGCGAGGCCGTTGCCAGTACCACTTGACTGGCCTTCGTGCGGGTGACACGTAAAAGCACCCACTACACTCTCTGAGTGGTTGGCGTTAGGAAGGGCATCCAGCTGTAGAAACTGCCAAATCAGATTGGAGCCTGGTGTAGCCATCTGGTTTCACCAGTCCTCAGTCAAATTGTCCATGGAAAGCGGACATTAAACGATGATACCGGTTATGAAACAATGGTGGAGGTGGGGTAAATACAGACACACACACACATACACACATGTATATATACATATGTGATGGGCTTCCACATGGTTTCTGTCTATCAAATTCACTCACAAGGTATTGGCCAACATGAGGGATATAGTAGAAGACACTTGCCCAAAGTACCACAAAATGGGACTGAACCCAAAACCATATGGTTGCAGAGTGAGCTTAACCATACAATTTATTCAGTCTATGAATATTGCACAAGAAGAAATACTTAAATGTTGATATTTAAGTATTCACAAAACTGGAAAAATTATTAAAAAAAAAAAAAAAAAAAAAAATTCAAACAAATCAACAAGTGCAGGCATGGCTCTGTGATAAGGAGCTTACTTTCCAATCACATGGTTCTGGGCTCAGCTCCACTATGTGGCATCTTGGGCAAGTGTCTTCCACTATAGCTTCAGATACACAAAGCCTTGTGAAGAGATTTGGTAGATGGAAACTGAAAAAGCCCATCGTCTTTACATACATACATATATATATATATATCATCATCATCGTTTGATATATATATATATATATATATACATACATATATACACGCACATATATCATCATCATCATCGTTTAACGTCCACTTTCCATGCTAGCATGGGTTGGACGATTTAACTGAGGACTGGTGAACCAGATGGCTACACCAGGCTCCAATCTGATCTGGCAGAGTTTCTACAGCTGGATGCCCTTCCTAATACCAACCACTCTGAGAGTGTAGTGGGTGCTTTTACATGCCACCGGCACGACGGCCAGTCAGGCAGTACTGGCAATGGCCATGTTCAAAATGGCGTATTTTACGTGCCACCCGCACAGGAGCCAGTCCAGCGGCACTGGCAACGATTTCGCTTGAATGTCTTTACATGTGCCAGGAAGGCAACACTAGGCACAGGTGCCATCACGATTTCGCTTTCGCTTGCCCCAACAGGTCTTCGCAAGCCGAGTTATGTGTCCAATGAAGGAGACGACATTGGCATGGGTGCGAGTCGTTGAATTTAGTTCGATTTCGATGATATATATACATATGCACACATACATATCTATGAGTGCGTCATTGTGTCTGTGTTTGTCCTTTTCAACTACTGGACAACCGGTGTTGGTGTATTTACATCCCTGTAACTTAGCAGTTAAGAGACTAATAAAACAAGTACCAGGTTTAAAGAAAAAAAAAAACAAAAAAAGCAAATAAGGACTGAGGTCGATTCATTGAACTAAAAGTTCTTCAAGGCTGAAATGGCAAATATGATAATTTCATTCTGAAATCTAAAATCAGCAGAATGCAGTTACATGGGAAATTACAATAATGACTATAGAAAAGGGTAATAAATTTTGTTACCTGCTCAAATACATCACTTTCCTTGGCAGGGTTCGTGTCATCAAATCTCAAAATCAAACGTCCTTCAAACAATTTTTGATAATATTGATTTAACAAAGCAGCTTTTGCATGGCCAACGTGAAGATAACTGAAAATATATTAAAAATAATAATAAAGAAAATATTATATACAAAAAATACACAACCACACCTTTACCTAAGAGAAAAACTCTTAGGTAAAGGTGTGGTTGTGTAGGAAGACGCTTACTTCCCAACACATTTCTCGGTCCAGTCCCACTCTGTGAAACTTTGGGCAAGAGTCTTCAACTATAGCCTTGGGCTGACCAAAGCCTTGTGAGTGGATTTGGTAGATGGAAACTGAAGGAAGTCCACTGTATATGTGTGTGTATATATATATATATATATTGTTGTATTTGGGGATGGTCATATTGTCAGTTTAGCCAATAAAAGCACAAGCACTATATATTTGGTGTTCACTTGCTTCAGTTTATTTTATATTAATCGTATTTCAGCCAGAGTTCTTTCATCACACTTCTGTGACCTCATCAGTGGTCCTTTGCTTTCTTCTTTGTGTGTCTTTCCTTCTGAAATATGATTACTATAAAATAAAGCTGAAGTAAGTGAACACCAAATATATAGTGCGTGTGTTTTTATTGGCTAAACTGGCAACATAACCATCCCCAAATACAACAATTTCTGTTTCAACACATGAATTCACATCAAGAATCTTGCAAAACGTATATACATACATACATATATAAGGGGCTTCCCGTTTTCCTATGTGTTCGTTCCGTTGTCTGTGGTTTATTGTTCTAACGTCCTGTACCCTGATATGCATGTATATACACATGTAGATGTAAGTATGTACATATATGTGTGTATACATGTATATATATTCTTTGTATTATATATATATATATATATATACACACACATACATACATACTTATATCTATGTGTGTGTATTTGTCACCCACCACTGCCTGACAACTGGTGTTGGTGTGTTTATGTCACTGTAGCTTAGCAGTTCAGCAAAAAGATAGAATAAACACAAGGCTTAAAAGCAAATAAGTACAGGGGTTGATGCATTTGACTAAAAATGCTTCAAGGTGGTGCCACAGTCTAATGCCTGAAACAAGTTAAAGATTAAAGATACAGAAAAAGGCCCCAAAATGCTAAAATGCATCTGACGCTCTTGATTGCCATTGCTGGGACAAATTTTTGTCTTGCTCCTCTGATATTGTGATTTTAACATAGCAAGTTCATAAGCAATGTTATTTCAGGACAAATGCTGGAGTAACTGGCTTATCAAACTGTGTATACATTAAGTATGATACACAGATGGCTATTTTAATCCAACACTGACTCAGTTGTATACACCAGATTTATAATCATATATATTTTTTTTTGTCAATGAAAAACAATATGTAGCAAAAAAATATTCAAGGCTAAAACCCAAAGGTCAAAAGATGTTTGTTCCAACCCATCCTCTCCCAGAAAATCTCCAATTTGATACCAACTGATTTCTGACTAAAATAACATCTATGGAAGACTAACATATGATGCCTTACCCACTTGCTTCTGGAGGGAATCTTACTACTACTTCTCCTTTTTTAGCATTTGGCAATTCAACAAATTTGCCTTCTTCTTTTCGGCCCTGAAACAAAGAACACAAACAAAAAATGTACAAGAATGAAACTTAGAAAATTAAATAGAGATCATATGTGAGAAGTGTTGTTATGATAAACCATTACATATAGAACATATAAGAACAGAAATATTACAAAGTATTCACTATGTGCAACAGAAGCAGTATTACTTTAGAACAGTAAGCTGTATGTCATATTTAATGCAAACACATCATGGAAAGCTTAATTAACTGCAATATTTCTCCTGATATACTATCTTAGGACAAATACCACAGTTAATTAGGTTTTCCAACATGTATTTGCATTAAATATGATACAGTTTGCTACTGTAAAGTATATCATGATATTAGCATTATACTCTCCAGGACCTGACTTCACTTTATTATTCCTACCCTATTTTATATCTATTTTCCCAAACTAGCATGTGAAGGATGGCTTTTGTAGAATCATTTGAATTTTTTGGCTGGATATTCTTTCTACAGCTAACCAAATAAATTGTAATGGAGGTCAGCTAAAATGGAACAAGTTTGGTAGTTTTTCAGTAGTTAGTAGTAGTAGCAACATTTGAACATATGACCACATGGTCAATTATTCCAACACCAGAACCTCACAGCTCAGTTCATTTTTATGCCAACATTTAAACAATGCGTCTCTATCACACATTGTCATCATTAACATTATTGTTTTAATGTTCATTTTTCCATGCTTGCATGGTTCGGATGGAATTTGTTGAGGCAGATTTTCTATGTCTGGATGCCCTTCCTGTTGCCTACCCCAGGCAAGGGGGCAGTAACAAAGACACATGAACACAACAGGCTTCCACACTGTTTCTAACTACCGAATCCATTTACGAGGCTTTCATTGGTGAAGGGCTATAGTATAAGACATTTGCCCAATGTGCAACACAGGGAGACTGAACCCAAAACCATATGGTTGGAAAGCAAACTTCTAATCATGTAGCGATACAGTTTTCCAGCTTACAAGCTCCTGTCAAACCATCCAACATGGAAGATGGATGTTAAATGATGATGATGATGTGTATTAAAGCATGTAATATAGGCCCAACTTCACATATAGAGCTTGGGTTGATTTTTGAGACCTTTTTTTTTTAGAAAACAAATGTGTGTCATAAAAGCCATCAAATATGGTACCTACAAGGCCTAAAATTTCTTAATTCTGAGCTTTTTCAATCCCATCATAGAACATAAAACACTGCCTTTTGTTGGTTTATTATTTGGTAAAAACCTGTCCCCTGTTCCCTGCTCACATTCTCTAATCCCTCATCTTCTAGCATAAAGTCAACCCTCACCTTGCCTTGAGTATCACAGCCCCGCAAGCAGCACAGCGACCTCACTAGTGCTGGTGCCATGTAAAAAGTGCCAAGTACAGGCTGTAAAGTGGCTGGTATTAGGAAAAGCATCCAGCTGCAGAAACTGTGTCAAAGCAGACATAATGCAGTCCTTGGACCCAACAGATTCTGTGAAGCCGATCAACCTATGCCTGCATGGAACATGGATATTAAATGATAATGATGAGGATAAATAATAAATTAATGGAAGTGTGAATTGAGCAAAACTTACTTCTTTCAGAGTGTCGAGTTTAAGAGAAGGATTACTGAGAACTGATTGGAAAATTTGTTGTGACGTTAAGAAGTTATAGAAACGCAGAGTATTTTGGGGTACATTTGCTTTCTGGGTCATTTGCTGCCATCTTTTACTGACTGGAAAACAAACAAACAATGAAAAACAATTAGGATATTATTTAATTTCCACGAGAGTAAAAACTAAGTTTGGTTAAGATGCCAGACAACAAATACAAAGAATTGCAATTTCAAATCCTGGTAGCTTTGTATTGTCATATTTAATCCCTGATGGACCCAGAGCAAGCAGACTTCTAGTCAAGGCATTTCAGTGTGATTATCCTAACTTATTTTCAGAAACAGCATCTCTAGGACTACATAATCCAAAGTGCACATCCATTTTATAAGAGATTTTAGGAAGATTTGGCTGCTATTTCCAGCCATTTGAATGATCAAATAGCAGCTCTCTCATTGGCTTGGCTAGTATTGTGTCTAATTGCTTCAGAGGCTTATTTTTACTCCAGCGTGTTTAAAGTAAAGTAAAACTTTCAGTTACGACAATCCAGGCACAGAACTGGATTAGGAACAAACAACATTGATAAAAAGTACACTGACATAGTGCTGAAAGTTTAGTGTTACAGGGTTAAACATTAAAATATTAGAGAAATGTCAATAACCTGCTGTAAATAGTGTACAACTAGCATAGGCATGCATCCTCTATAATGCCTTCCATTTCTGTAACTCAATAATGGTATGGTTAATTGCTGCCTTTTGAGGTAGGGGTCCACCAAGGTTCCGTCCTCAGCCCCCTATTATTTACCATAGTCCTCCAGGCAATCACAGAGGAGTTCAAGACAGGTTGCCCCTGGGAGCTCCTCTATGCTGATGACCTTGCCCTAATTGCGGAGTCACTATCAGAACTAGAGGAGAAGTTTCAGGTGTGGAAGCAAGGTCTAGAATTGAAGGGCCTTAGAGTCAACCTAGCTAAAACCAAAATCCTAATAAGTAGGAAGGTAGATAAAACACAAACCCCTTCAGGTAGATGGCCCTGCTCAGTATGTAGAAAAGGAGTAGGTAGTAACTCTATAAGATGTACCCGGTGCAAGCTATGGACACATAAGAGGTGCAGCAACATCAAAGGCAGGTTAACTAGCAAGTTAGTTTTTGTTTGTGGCAGATGTTCAGGTGCAATAAAGACTGCAAACAAACAGGAAACAACTTCTATCTCATTCCAGGGTGAAAAACTAGAGGTAGTCGATAGCTTCCGCTATCTGGGCGACCAAGTTAGTAGTGGGGGTGGGTGCGCTGAAAGTGTAGCTGCTAGAATAAGAATAGCCTGGGCAAAGTTTAGAGAGCTCTTACCCCTGCTGGCGACAAAGGGACTCTCACTCAGAGTAAAAGGCAGACTGTATGACGCATGCGTACGAACAACCATGCTACATGGCAGTGAAACATGGGCTGTAACTGCTGAGGACATACGTAAGCTCGCAAGGAATGAAGCCAGTATGCTCCGTTGGATGTGTAATGTCAATGTGAATACCCGTCAGAGTGTAAGTATCTTGAGAGAAAAGCTGAACATTAGAAGCATCAGTTGTGGCGTGCAAGAGAGACGATTGCGCTGGTATGGACATGTGGTGAGAATGGAGGAGGATAGCTGCGTGAAAAAGTGCCACACCCTAACAGTTGAGGGAACCCGTGGAAGAGGTAGGCCCAGGAAGACCTGGGCTGAGGTGGTGAGGCAAGACCTTCGTACATTGGGCCTCACCGAGGCGATGACTACGGACCGAGACCTTTGGAAATGGGCTGTGCGTGAGAAGACCCGGCAAGCCAAGTAAGATCGTTGCCAGTGCCCCTGGACTGGTTCTTGTGCAGGTGGCACATGAGATGCACCATTTTGAGCGTGGCCGTTGCCAGTACCGCCTGACTGGCTCCTGTAGGATTTTCGAGCGAGATCGTTGCCAGTGCCCCTGGACTGGCTTGTGCGGGTGGCACATAAAAGACACCATTTCGAGCGTGGCCGTTTTCGTGCGGGTGACACGTAAAAGCACCCACTACACTCTCTGAGTGGTTGGCGTTAGGAAGGGCATCCAGCTGTAGAAACTCTGCCAAATCAGACTGGAGCCTGGTGTTGCCATCCGGTTTCACCAGTCCTCAGTCAAATCGTCCAACCCATGCTAGCATGGAAAGCGGACGTTAAACGATGATGATGATGATGATGATGATCTTTCAAGAAATTAGAAATAGACAATACTTACAGTGGAGTTGTTTCCATATAAAAATATCTGCCAAAGTCAGCTGGTGTCCAACTAAATATGTAATTGGTCCCAGAACTTTATCTAGGTGATAAACATCTTTATCAAAGGAAGCATCAGAGAACTGGGTCTGAGCAAAATCAATCCAAAAATCAATCTATTTGGATAAAAAGAAAAAGAAAAAAAAAAGCCAATATATATCAATACTATAGATATATGGAAACAATTGTGCTAATAAGGTAAGCTTAACCCATTAGCATTCAGATTACTCTGTCAAATGCAATGCTTATTTATTCATGTTGCTTTTAATTAATCATGCATGCATTATCTCATAGCTTTGAGATTTCAATGATGTGACTGTGCATTTTTAGAATTACATTTTAGGGTAGATGTGAGAGGCTGGATCTAGTCAGGTTGAACATAAAGCAGGTAGAATATTTTGGCTGGATATGGCCAGTTTAAATGCTAAAGGGTTGAACAACATCTTAAAAAATAAACTATATCTTTAAAATGACAGTAAGTTGTGTTTATATGTGATGGCGTACGGCCTCGTGGTTAAGGCATTGCACTCACAATTACAAGATTGTGGTTTCAATTCCTGAACCAGGTGGAGTGACGTGTTCTTGAGCAAAACACTTTATTTCATGTTTACTCAACCATAGAAAGTTAACTCTACAACAGACTGACAACCTGATCAAGGGAAAAGTTGTGACCTAAGTCACATATACACCATACTTTGAGTAACCAGCCTAATGAGTTCTAGGAATTGGTCACTATACACCATGGAAACTGAGTAACCAGCCCTACGAGTTCTAGGACTCAAAATAGTACTAAATGTATGCTTATAGATGGCAGAGAAAAGTGGACTACTCATACATAGAGAATAGCAGACACATCTTGAATAACTGATGCTCAGAAAATATTTTGAGTTGAAATTTTTTATAGAGATGATGGTAGCAGTAAGTGTGTGTTAAATTTGAAGTATTGTTTTACTGCTTTTATTGAGCAGGATTAGCAGATTTTGCAGAAAATGTATATTATGTTTTACTTGCTGCAGTCATTGAACTGTGGCCAAGTTTGGGCACTGCCCAGAAAGGTATTGCCAAACAAATGAACCCTAGTACTTATTCTATTGATTGCATTTGCTGAACCATTAAGATACAGGCATGTAAACATACCAACACTAGTTGTCAAGTGGTGGTGGTGATGGTGGAAAAAAGAACACACTCACATTACATATATCAGCAACATCATGGTTTAACGTCTGCCTTCCATGCTAGTATGGGTGATACACACACACACACACACACAACCGGCTTATTTCAGTTTCTGTCTACCAAATTCACTCACTAGGCTTTGGTCAGCGTGGAGCTATAGTACATGCTTGCCCAAGGTGGCATGAGGTTGGGAAGCAACTTCTTATCACAGTCATGCCTGCACCTTATATATATATTGGGTTGGCAACGAAGTTACCATCGTTTTTTTTTATTAAAATTTTTCATTGCATCATATGTATGGCAATTTGTTTTTGTTAATGAGAAAAATGGAAAATAAGAGTGAATATTAATTTTATGAGTGCTGTGTATTAAATGCATAAAATTGTGCATAAAGCATATGTATATATAAAATGCATTAAGTAATCATCATATTCCAATTTCTTGCACTTTTCAGTGAGTACCAGGCGAGCGACTATCATTCCATACAGACACAATGCAGCCTATGGTTTCAGGCTTTTGGGATAAAGTTTTCAAAAATAAACCAATAGGTTTACCATTGATTCCATGAAATATTCACAGGTCCTGCTAGTATGTATATTAAGAGTGGAATCCTGGATTTATCTAAGATGTTTTGGTATATGAGTAGACGAGTTAGCTTTCCTTATTATATATCAATATGTGTATATGCAATTGTGTAATTTAATGACAAATATGCATATTGGTGTAAATATGTACATATATAATTTTAAGAGTTGAAATTTATAATACAATATGGAGAGGATTATGAAATAGCTGCAATCATATGAAAAGCATGAATCAGTATTCACCTTTCGTATCTCCTGATTGAGGATATAAAGTTGTGGTACAGTTAGATGTACAATTGCTATTGTTGAGTTTAAAGCCCCATGTAGAATGTATGTCACAGATTATCATCATCTCTGTAACATAATGCAATAAAATGTTCCCCTGATGACTTGTGGTTATGCATCCAGTTGCACTTGGAACATCCAATGCTGACATTCCAAGCAACCACAAATGGTGAAACATACACAGGGAACTAATGATTTTTTGAACTTGTGTTTATTGTAATTTCTTATATATATATATATATATATATATATATATATATATATATTCTTTAACTTGTTTTGGTCGTATGACTGTGGCCATGTAGAAACAGCACCTTTATGGGTTTTAGTTGAAGAAATCAATCCCGGGGCTTATTCTTTGTAAGCCCAGTACTTATTCTATCAGTCTCTTTTGCCGAACTGCTAAGTTACAGGGACATAAATACACCACCAAGCGATGGCGGGGGGGGGGGAGACACACACACATGTATATATATATATATATATATATATATATACATACACACACACACGTGATAGGCTTCTTCCAGTTCCTGTCTATCAAATCCACTCACAAGGTTTTGGTTGGTCTGAGTCTATAGAAAACAATTGCCCAAGGTGCCACACTGTGGAACTGAACCTGGAACCATGTGGTTGGGAAGCACACTTCTTACCACAGAGCCAAGCCTAGAAACAAAGAATTGGTTGTAACTTATTATTGTTAATATTCATCTCAATATTAAGTAGAAGGTGGCAAACTGGTAGAATTGTTAGCACACAGGGCAATATGTTTAGTGACAGTTCATCTGTCTTTATGTTCAGAGTTCAAATTCCACCAAGGACGACTTTACCTTTCATCCCTTTCAGGATTGATAAATAAGTACCAGTTGAATACTGGGGTTAATGTATGTGACTTACCCCCTACCCCTGAAATTGTTGGCCTTGTGCCAAAGTTTAAAATTAATATTAAGTACAAATTTTACCTCAGTTGCTTCAAGCAAAGAAGAGCCATATAAAGGACTTGAATTTGAACGAACCAAATACCGACACATTGATGCATCTCCTTCAAGAGTTGTTTTACTGTGAAAATAAATTATAACTGGTCTTGGAATAAAATTACAACATGATTAGTCTTTTCTTTTAATGAAGCTGTAAATAAGTAAAAAGGAATAATTCATGAAAAGGCTTCCAGTCAACTAACTGATGTAAATCAAGTCTTAACTTCAAAGTCAACATCTACTAAAGACTGAGGCATAAGGCTCAAAGAAATTCCTATGAAGGCTTCGGGTGCATAGTGCTTTGGTTACTGAGTTCATGATTGTTACATAAGGCATTTCATTCATGTGGTTTCAGTTTGCTCAACTGAAAATGTGTACCAGTAATACCTGGGGGAATTTAACCTTGCATTGTCAAGCTGGTGTTCCATTCAGGAGGGGCAAGTTTAATACTCTTAATTGCTTAAATGCTACTGAAACCAAAATAAACTCTTGCTTAAAGGGCCAGTAATTTAGAGAAAAACTTTAAAATTGTTGAGTGTACAAGGTTAAAACAAAGTCTACTGGGTCTCTACATTGCTGCAAGTGTCTGCCTGGGGAAATTCAGAGAACCAGTAACATACATAGCACCAGAACTAAGCTCAAAAGTAAGAGCACATGTTTCAGATTCCTCATCAAAGTTAATTGTACCTAACAGTGGCTTGGAAATAACTGTACCTAAGTTGAGGTGGTCTTGTCTTGTGAGTTGCTTCATGACCTCACTAGTACCAGTGCCATGTAAAAAGTACCCATTATACTTTACAAAATGATTGGCATTAGGAAGGGTGTCCAGACATAGAAACCATGCCAAAGTAGTGTGTACCACCAACTCTCACCTGTTTCCAAGCAAGGTAATATTTCCCCACAGCCAGATATGATTTTACAAAATATTGGAAAGGAATGATACTGCTTATGTGACAGTGAAAGCCGTTTTCAACTATCCTATAATGTCAAAACAAGGGGGACACACACACATGTATATATATATATATATATATATATATATATATATATATATCTATATATATATAAATATATATATATATCTATATATATATCTATATATCTATATATATCTATATATATATATCTATATATATATCTATATATCTATATATATCTATATATATCTATATATATATATGTATACATATATATATATATATATATCTATATATATATATATATATATATATATATATGTATACATATATATATATCTATCTATATATATATGTATATATATATATGTATATATATATATATATATATATATATATATATATATATATATATATATATATATATATATATATATATATATATATATATATATATATATATATATATATATCTATCTATATATATATATATATATATGTATACATATATATATATATATATATATAGATAGATATATATATATATATATATATAGATATATATATATATATATATATATAGTATACTATATATATATATATATATATAT